>NC_053166.1:37420709-37620709 GCF_016835505.1 Polypterus senegalus | reverse complement strand
ATCAACTGAGAAAATGGCTAGTTTCCTGCTTTGTGCGAGGCAGTCAACCGTCTGTTATTAGACCTGGGCAGCAATCAGGCCATTGCACCTGCAACTGCTTCCCAGCACATAAAAGGGGAGAGCAAGAGATCGGACTGAGGAGGGGGTAAAAAAAAAAAAACACATATCAGGGCGGAGGTTAAATATAGGAAGGAAGAAAAGAAGGCGAGTTTCATGAGAAGCTGCTGCAAGCAAGCTAAAGAGCAGGGGAAGGTAGGCAGCTGGGAGGAGAGTCCCCGGAGAGTTGTGTGTGGTCAACAGTCGGGTGGTTGAAATGGGTCACTCCGGCTTAGCATATACGTGAAGTGGGAGTGACCAGGTGTATGATTGACTTGCCGCAGAAGGCCAGGAAGGCAGCAGGGGACGATGAGTTTTGGACTGAAAGCTTCAATGTGAACGCCATGGCCATGGTGGACCCAAGCCTAGGTCCAAAGAGGGAGCCTCACTTTAGCCATGGAATGGCAGGAAACCAGATGTATGGAAGGTTGGCTTGTGTTTGTCGGCATGGCGACTCCTCTGCTGCAAGGCCAGTATTCATCAGTTTTAAGAATGATGAACTGGGTTTTTAGAAAAGGACAGTTTCTTGCCAGATGGTTTTTAACCTAATTCTTAATTGATTTATGTGAATGTAAACTTCCACAGCTCACTTTTTAAACCTGATTATTTACTGAACTTTGCACTGCACTTATTGAGCACTTTGCTTTTGATGGACTATTTCAATAAAAGCACTGAGCACTGTTTCAACTTCCACTTGCTCTGCGTAGTGTCCCCTCATTTGCTTGGCTCATCCCTAAGAAACATAACTGGCGATGGTGGATTCAGCACACTCTGTAGGGTGGGGCTGAGCCGCACCATCACAAAACTACCTGTATGATTTTGTTCATTCTCTTCTCCAAGATGAAGAGAGGCAGTGACTGCAAATATGTGCCATTTAAACTCCAGTTTTGATACTTTCCCATCCTTCAAGTACATTTGCTGTAGTTATTCAAGGAGTATTGTAGTCTTTCATATTGACCTTTAATCAACCTTCAAAATGCATCTTTTCCAAAATAGTTCTCAGTTTTATTATCTACAACAACAAATTATGATAGGTGCTAACAGTAGGCAATTTAAAATTTTCATATAGATATCCAGCGAGAGCCTAAAGCAAAAGAATTTATCAACTTGCTGCATTATTTTGTATTGGCAGATCAGCCACACTACACACAAGGGAAGACACAAGATGGATTTAGTGATTTCAAAAGGATTAAAAATGACCATTTCTGCATTTTATATGATGTAAAAAACAGTGGTGACTAGAAAATCAGTATATTTTAATAAATCTTTATTTTAACACCATAGCAGTTTCCAGGTTTGGTAATATCCTGAATAATCAGTCTAAATTCCTGGCTGTATTAGGACAATCAACTAATTCAATCAATAAGGTCATAGCTACAGCTGCCATAGTAGCTGATAAAAAAATTAAGAAATCATCTACTAGTAAAATACTGTGGAAGACTCAGTGTTTAAACATAACAGACACGTCAGACGGTTGAGCATAAAGGGAGGAAACCTAAATTAAAAGTCCATTGTGAAATACTGAAAGCTAATACAGTTCAATCCAACACAGCATTCCGTTTTAGAGGCAGTCCTATTTTTCTAAAATTATGAGGTGGTAAAGTCCAAGTAATCCTTTCAACCACTGATTGACTTCTAAACCCAGATGAATCAAAGCAATTCCTACTCAAAACTTCAAGTGAAACATTTGCAGCATTTTTTTAATATACATAAACAATATTAGATGTAATATAATACATTCCACAAAAGCAAACCTTGTTGACCCCAAGCTTGATCATTACACTGCATGCATTTTGTGCACCAAAATATGTTTACCTGAACTGTACAGAATGATTACTCAACTTAAACCTTCCACCGGTGCTTTTGACCCAGTGGCAATGGTGTTTCTGGTGTGATAAGAGCGTACTTGACATAATTAATTCTTCAAAATACTGGGATCTTCCCAGATTCAATGTAGACTACAGTAGTTAAGCACCTGATCAAGCTTGACTCCTCTGTCTTTGACAATTTTAGACCTCTGTCTTTAAGTAAAATTCTAGGAAAGGGACCTTCACATTATTCAAGTAATCATTTAACTAAACATTCAATTTTAATAGGTTTTAGAACAAATTATACAACAGAAACTGCATTGGAAAATAAATGACTTGCAGGTTAATGCTGACACCAAACAACCTATCTGTTCTTCTCTTAGACCTGAGCGCAGCATTTGATAGCAAAGACCACAGAGTTTTCATTAATCTCCTTGGCCAATGGATCAGTTCCAGTGGTGGTGTTTTAAATTGGTTTCACTGTTGTGGCAAATGTAGTTTGGGGTACAAGGTCTGTTATATGGGGTACCACAAGTTTTATTCTAAACCCACTCTTATTTTCTATATATATGATCCCGTCTTTCTTGCATTTCAGAATGGATGAGTCATATATCTTATATCTAAGGAAAGTAACAGAAAAAAGGTCTTAAAAATAACGTAATCACTTGCAATTAAAGTTCAAGGCAAAAGTAAACAATTTTATGGACTCTGACCCCGTACTTCAGATCGGGCATTAACCATACTACTAGATCTGCATTTTTTTCATTTAAACCCTAAGGGGTTTTTGGCATTACTGTGTCTAAACTACATACCCAAAACAAAACGACTTCTATTCTGGTTATTTAATAAAGAAGGTGCAGATGCCTGAAGAATAGTGAGTAAAACACTCCATATTTATATAAAAAAAAAAAAAAAGGCATGAATAGAAACATGTTTCACACTAACATTAACTAAACAAATAAAATAGCGAAAAAAACTATTTTACAGTACATAAACTAGACTCTCACACCATCTTTGTGCATAAAGAACGATGGGTAAAGATGAGCTGGCACACATGCAATTTATAAAATGTGCTTTACAAACAGCTGAGATATGTAATATAAATGATCAATCATAGACAACACATAGATGGGATTTAAATAAAATCAGGTACACTCAGCTGTGACACACTGCTTGCCTTAGCAAATAAATGTGCAAATTGCATATTTAAGTAATTAAAAACCAGATCACATGGAAACATTTATTTGAAAGACACCCATTGAAATGTAAAAATATAGCCATGCAATATAGGGAGAACATTTCAGTATCAGAAAGGAAAAAGTGATATTGTCTAATGTCTACATAAAACTATATACACACATACATACATATACATACATATACAGTACATATACACACACACATATATATATATACATACTGTATATCTATATCTATATCTCCCCTTTGGGGTGCGAGCAGCTGTTGCTGGGGGTGCCAGAATCCATTGAGGAAGAAAAATTAAAAACATTATTTGTACACAATATTTATTTATCTATCCATGCCTGAATAATTAAATGGGCAGGCTATTTCGTATCAGTGCAATACGCTGCTTGTTAAAACTGAGGACTCCTAATCTTACGTGCACTTAGTGCTGCGTGTATTATGAACTATCGTATTTGTTCAAGTTCTATTTAAATTTTAAATATAAGTAATTTTTATTTGGTTGACAAAAATATGTTTAGTAGGAATGAAAGTTAAATTTAATCATCATTGCATAAATTTTTCTTCACCACAGAAATTTAAAGACTAAATCCAACTTCCATTCCTACCAAAGATATTTCTGGCGACTAAATAGAACCTACTTATATCCAAAATCAAGCTATTGAGTTGTCGCCTGCCTGAATAAGTCACCCTCGCTTCGTTCTTACTTTTTTACCGTTCATTTAATCATGGCTAGTCGCGGAAAAATTATAACATGGAAGGAGGATTACACCGAGTATTGCTTTACCAAAACAATTATTGATGGCAAATAAAGTATCCATTATTCATAAAGCTTCAATTGGTGATCTTTTATTCTGTGTTAACCTCATATTTTTTCATACTTCTCAAACCAAGGGGGTGCGAGGGTAAAATGAATCGGGAAACGCTGATATATATATATATATATATATATATATATATATATATATATATATAAATATTTTTACTGTCAAATAATGCAAACAGTACGCGGCACGTGCTTTGCCCTAATTCTGGGCTCACCAGGCATACACACTCACTGCACCCCCTCTCGGGAATCGAACCTCAGATGTCAGCGCTAGAGGTCGAAGCCTCTCATGTTGCGCCAGGGTGTGTGGTTCGTTTATTTGACAGTATGTAGATCGGGGTGTGTGTGTGTATATATATATATATATACTTTTAAGTATATATATATACTTTTAAGAATGCAACGTATAGTTTTGTCCAGGAGGAAAAGATCAGAGGGTATAACGGTGACACGAGGAATACATTGAGTGTGGAGAAACTCTAGAGACAGCATGTGTATTAACTTGTGGATTTTTCTGTGAGTATTTGGTGGCAGTATGACGAAGTTGCTTCGGAAGACGGCGTTAGCCGCAGAGCTCAGCTCAGAGCGAAATGAGGTGAATGTTTTGAGTGGGTTTTGTTTCACAATCCTCTCCAGGGTGCGGTTATCCCTATTGCTTGTACACCTTTTTCTACTACATCTTGTCCTTCCCTTCGCCTCTCTATTAATGTGCTTGGACACAGAGCTCTGTGAACAGCCAGCCTCTTTAGCAATGACCTTTTGTGTCTTGCCCTCCTTGTGCAAGGTGTCAATGGTCATCTTTTGGACAACTGTCAAGTCAGCAGTCTTCCCCAGGATTGTGTAGCCTACAGTACTAGACTGAGAGACCATTTAAAGGCTTTTGCAGGTGTTTTGAGTCAATTAGCTGATTAGTGTGTGGCACCAGGTGTCTTCAGTATTGAACCTTTTCACAATATTCTAATTTTCCAAGATACTGAATTTGGGACTTTCATTAGTTGTCAGTTATAATCATCAAAATTAAAAGAAACATTTGAAATACATCAGTCTGTATGTAATAAATGAATCTAATATACAAGTTTCACTTTTTGAATGGAATTACTGAAATAAATCAACTTTGTCATTCTAATTTTATGACCAGTCTCTCTCTCGTCAAATCAGCCCTAGCCCACCCCCTTCTAAGTAGGATGGGGGGGTGATCTTGTGCTTTTGTATGCATGCTATCATCCAGTTGGATGGCGAACTGGAAGGGACTGCCAGCATTCTTTATGTTTGAGCACCACCAAGCCCCTGTTGCTTTTGAAATTAAATAGAGTTCTACGCATGCAAGTGTGTGTGTCTGTCCGGCCCGGAAGTGAGACGTAGAGTTGGGGTGAGGGCTCCAGCTCCTAGGATACGCAAGCAAGGCCAGCACACCAGCAAAAGGAAACTACAAAGAAAGACAGTCGCTTAGCTGCTAATGCAACAACAATGCAAGCACGTCGGCAACAGGAATCCTCCTAGCAGAGAGATACCCAGAGTAGTTTTGACGATTTCAATACTTTCAAGGATCGGCTTACACAGTTAGTATATAGCAGGCGACTGCCAGCATTCTTTATGTTTAAGCAGCACTGAGCCCCTGTTGCTTTTCAAATTAAATACAGTTGCCCAGTTCTGAGTGTCTGGATAACACACACACACAAGACCGCAAAAAAGGACATTAGCGAGTCTTTATTGTTTGTTAATTTATTTTTAAAGTTGTGTTTTGTTGTTTTTTTTTAATTATGTTTTTCTCAAACAACACTATATTTTCCATTCAGCCCAAAAATGCTTGCCAGTCCTATAAACTTATTTCTTCCAAAAAAACATTAAGTCGAGTTTTGAAAGTCCCTAAAGCCTTACTTGGTAGCTTAATCCAAGTGTAAAGAAAAACTTCCTAAAGTTTGTGTGAAATTTACCCTTAAGTTTCCAACTGTGTCCACGTGTTCTTGAACACTTCATTTTAAAATAACAGTTTTGATGCACTGTACTAATTTAATTTCCTTCATAATTTTAAACACTTCAATCATGTCACCTCTTTATCTTCTTTTGCTTAAACTGAATGGGCCCAGCTCTTTTAATCTTTCCTCGTAATTCAACATCTGTATCCCTGGAATCAGCCTAGTCGCCCTTCTCTGGACCTTTTCTGGCGTTGCTATGTCCTTTTTGTAGCCTGGAGACCAAAACTGCACACAGTACCCCTCCAGATGAGGCCTCACCAGTGCATTATAAAGCTTGAGCATAACCTTCTTGGACTTGTACTCCACACATCAGGGTGCTATATAACCTAACATTCTGTTAGCCTTCTTAATGGCTTCTGAACACTGTCAGGAGGTCGATAGCTTAGAGTCTACTAGGACTCCTAAATCCTTCTCATAAGGTGTACTCTCGATTATCCAACCACACACTATGTATTCAAACAACATTTTTACTTCCTATGTGTAATACTTTACATTTACGGACATTAAATTTCATCTGCCACAAATCTGCCCAAGCATGTATGCTATCCAAGTGCTTCTGTAATGATACAATAGATTCCAAATTACCTGCTAATCCACCTATCTTGGTATCATCTGCAAACTTAACCAGCTTGTTACTTATATATAAATTTAGATAGGAATATATTAAAAACAGCAGCGGCCCTAGCATCGACCCCTGTGAAACACCACTCTGATCAGCCAAATCTGATATGGTTCCTTGTACCATCAGCCTCTGCTTCCTGTGTCTGAGCCAATTCTGCACCCATCTAAAAACATTGCCCTGAATTCCCACTTATTTTAGTTTGATGCACAACCTCTCATGTGGCACCTTATCACATTGCTTTCTGAAAGACAAGATAATATCATATGCTCCACTTTGATCGTATCCTTGTGTTGCCTCCTCATAGAATTCCAGCACGTTAGTAAAACACGACCTCCCTCTTCTGAACCCAAGCTGACTGTTCAGAATAACTCCTGTCCTTGCCAGGTGTTGCTCAATCTTATTCTTAATAAATTCATTCCATTAATTTTCATGTGATGCATGTTAAGTTTACTGGCCTATTGTTGTTTGGATCCGCCCTGTCACCCTTTTTATATAATGGGATGATATTTGCCATTTTCCAGTCTTTCGGAATCCAGTGCACAGTGACTTCCTAGAAATATGTGTCAAGGGAATTTATATACAGTGCATCCGGAAAGTTTTCACAGCGCATCACTTTTTCCCCATTTTATGTTACAGCATTATTCCAAAATTGATTAAATTCATTTATTTTCTCAGAATTCTACACACAACACCCTATAATGACAACGTGAAAAAGGTTTACTTTAGGTTAAAGTAAACCTATTAAAAATAAAAAAACTAAAAAAATCACATGTACATAAGTGTTCACGGCCTTTGCTCAATACTTTGTCGATGCACCTTTGGCAGCAATTACAGCCTCAAGTCTTTTTGAATATGATGCCACAAGCTTGGCACACCTATCCTTGGCCAGTTTCGCCCATTCCTCTTTGCAGCACCTCTCAAGCTCCATCAGGTTGGATGGGAAGCGTCGGTGCACAGCCATTTTAAGATCTCTCCAGAGATGTTCAATAGGATTCAAGTCTGTTCTCTGGCTGGGCCACTCAAGGACATTCACAGAGTTGCCCTGAAGCCACTCCTTTGATATCTTGGCTGTGTGCTTAGGGTCGTTGTCGATGAACCATCGCCACAGTCTGAGGTCAACAGCGCTCTGGAGCAGGTTTTCAGTATTTTGTTTCTCATGGTCCGAGAGTCCTTCAGGTGCCTTTTGGCAAACTACAGGCGGGCTGCCATGTACCTTTTACTAAGGAGTGGCTTCCGTCTGGCCACTCTACCATACAGGCCTGATTGGTGGATTGCTGCAGAGATGGTTGTCCTTCTGGAAGGTTCTCCTCTCTCCACAGAGGACCTCTGGAGCTCTGACAGAGTGACCATTGGGTTCTTGGTCACCTCCCTGACTAAGGCCCTTCGCCCCTGATCGCTCAGTTTAGATGGCCGGCCAGCTCTAAGAAGAGTCCTGGAGGTTTCGAACTTCTTCCACTTACGGATGATGGAGGCCAGTGTGCTGATTGGGACCTTCAAAGCAGAAGAAATTTTTCTGTAACCTTCCCCAGATTTGTGCCTGGAGATAATCCTGTCTTGGAGGTCTACAGACAATTCCTTTGACTTCATGATTGGTTTGTGCTCTGACATACACTGTCAACTGTGGGACCTTCTATAGACAGGTGTGTGCCTTTCCAAATCATGTCCAATCAACTGAATTTACCACAGGTGGACTCCAATTAAGCTGCAGAAACATCTCAAGGATGATCAGGGGAAACAGGATGCACCTCAGCTCAATTCTGAGCTTCCTGGCAAAGGCTGTGAATACTTACTGTATGTACATGTGATTTCTCAATTTTTTTATTTTTAATACATTTGCAAAAACCTCAAGTAAACTTTTTTCACATTGTCATTATGGGGTGTTGTGTGTAGAATTCTGAGGAAAAAAATGAATTTAATCAATTTTGGAATAAGGCGGTAACATAACAAAATGTGGAAAAAGTGAGGCGCTATGAATACTTTCCAGATGCACTGTATGTACTCTCTAGCCTACTTAAGTACTTGAGGGTAAGTATTATCTGGTCCTGGTAATTTGTTTGAATTTCAGCTTATTTAATCTGAGCAGTACTTCTCCCTCTACAATTTCCAAATCCCTCAGTACCTCCTTAGTAGTCAAGTTTACCTGTGGGAGGTTATCCATTTCCTCACTTGTGAACACATCAGAAAAATGTAAGTTTAGAGCATCTGCTATTTTCATTGTCTGTATCTTAATTCCCCTTCACTATTTCTGATGCATTATCCTTGTTCTTTTACTACTAAAATACTGAAAGAATCTCTTAAGAGTCTTCTTTCGCCTTATCTGCTATATTCCATTAGGTATGCATCTGTCCTGTATGACATGTAAAACATTTTTAAACCTGTTCCCCAGCTCCTCGACTGTCTCCTCATTTAAAAGCTTATCTCAGTATATCCTACTTAGACTTTGTCACATCTGCCCAAAATTTGCCCTAGCAAAGTTCAACTTAACAATTTTAGTCTTTGCATCTGCACTCTAACAAAATACTGAGAACAGTATTATATTATGGTCACTTGACCCTAGTGGTTTAATCGCCTCTACACCCTCAATTCTATCTTGATTATTACAAAGTATTAAATGCAGACATGTTTCAGCCCGTGTTGGTGCTTTAACATGCTGTGTTAAAAAACAGTCACTGATTATTTCTAAAAACTCCTGCTCTTGTGCTCCTCCATCTGCAATGTTATCCCAGTTAATATTTGGATAATTAAATTCCCCCATGACTATATCATCTTCCTGTAAACTTGCCTATTTGATATTACTAAAAAGATGTGTGCTGAAATTACTGTCTGAATTGGGTGGTCTTTGGTCCTAAAATAAGACCTCTTTCCCTAATATTTTCCAAGCAAAGCCACATGTCCTCTCTAAGATGGGGCTCATATTCCAACTGAAGATGTCTTACATTTAAATTGTTTTTGGCATAAACAGCAACCTCACCTCCTTTTCTGTTCTATCCTTCCTAAAAAATATGTATCTCTTTATGTTACACTCATCCCCATCTTTGTTATTTAGCCAGGTTTCCGTTATTGCTATATCATCAAAATTATGCTCGGCTACATACAACTCCAACTCACTTACCTTATTTTTGATACTTCCAGCATTAAGGCAAGCTATAATGCGTTTAATGGGTTACTACTTCTACATTTAAATGTTTGCTTAGAATTTACATTACTACGCATTTTTAATTCTGCACCATTGTTTGTACCTCCATGCATAGATTTAAGCCTGGCCTGTCCTAAACTCCCTGCCCCCACCCCCCAATTCCCTGGTTTAAACAATCCTCGACTAGCCTACTCATACGCCTACCTAATACATTGGTGCCCCTCCGGTTCAGATGTAACTTGTCACGGCTGAACACGTCCCATCTGTTCCAAAAGGAGTCCCAATGCCCCATAAACCTATACCCTTCTACCCTGCCCCAAGATTTGAGCCACGCATTAAGCCTTCTTTTCTCCTCAATCTTACCTGGACTGGCACGTGGCACAGGCAGAACTTGTCAGTTCTGCATCTTAACTTTGTACATTCCTCTTTGAATTTGGATCGCAGAACTGACAAACTACCTTTATGTATGTCATTTGTTCCAACACGGACAATGACAACTGGATCCACCCCTGCTCTGGCGAAAAGTCTATCCACCATGTTAAATGTGTATATAAAATCAAATGCCCACAGTCCTTGTAGGTGAGATTATCCAATACTCCAAATGACTTGCGTATGGGTATATGCGAATGTGGCACCCTATTCCTGCCCATTGCAGCTCCTGGGGACCCTAAACTGCATAAGGGAGTTGGAACATGAAAAAAAAAAAAACAAACACACTATAGCCATGTCCATTACGGTCGGAGGCGTTGTGAGTGAATAACCCTCTGTGGCATTAGAAATGATCACATTATCAATGCATATCAGGAACAATCCCCTTTCAATGCTATTTTCAATTGTTGCACTGCAGAATTCCATTGTAGGAAGAGATCCCTCAGGGATAACCAATGGTCTGGCCAGCCTCTGACACAAACCACACCTCATGCTGTGGAGAAGAAAGCCCTGCAACTTTCTAATAAAGCACAGATGATTTAAAAAAAGCAGTATAAGAGCATACAAGTATGACATAGAAAGAAAACTATACATTTTATTAACAGCAGTCTTGGCAAAAAAGACATAGTGGCACTAATCTCCACAGACTGAGCCATTAAGAAGGCTGAAGAATGTAAACCTTTTCAATATACAGAAATGGAGGTTAGAAGGTAAGTGTTCAAAATTAGGAAGGGAATTAGTACAGTGGATCTTAGCCATCAGAGGAACTATGAAAATAAGGTTTACAGCCACCAACTTTACCTACAGAACCAGAAAATCTCTGTCCTTACTTATAACCAAGATCATTGTACATTACAGCTACAAGTGTAAACGTAGAAGAAAAAAAAACAAAACACTTTAAAACAGTCAGTAAACAACATTACAAACAATACTATGCTTCCATGTACTTAATACCATTCCCCTAATTCATATTACATTTGAGTATAGGAGACCACATCAACTTTCTACATATTTCTAACACAAGTACAGTATATAGTGTGAACTTAACATATGAAACCATGAAAGTTCAATGCTTATTAAGCTCAAAATTCAAAAGTTTTCCCTTCAAAGTCCTAAATGCAGATACCAAACTTTCTGAACCTCCAGCCAGTTGTCCTCTGTTGTTGGTGTCACCACTAAAATCTTTAAACTTTAAAAGCTGAAAGCTTATTAAGTGGAGATCATCCAAAGTATAATCAGCTATTAAGACTAACGAATACCTTTTGTCCACATAATTTCTTCCTTTCTTAAGAATCAGTCCATTTGTTCAAGTAACTGTGTCCATATATTTTTTACCACCACTGAGACACAAACACACATCTTTCCAAAAATGCTCAAAACATGTTCTAGGGATATTAAAGCGTTATTCCAGTGTAAGAGCCATTTGCTAGTTATTTCAGTCATATTAAATGTTTGCCTATATATTTGTGCATAGTCTATGGGAGGTTCTTACAACCCCCACAAGCTGAATTGAATTGGTATATTCTAACTATTTATTCTCTCTTTAGCCATTGATTAGTCTCAGTAAGTGACCTGCCTTGCCAAAGGTACACATGGTTTTAAACCATGCCTTAACAGGCCCAATAGTATGAAAGTTAACATGCTCTATTGAGCGTGTAGTGCCATACGTTTAACGTTTAGAGTGTACTGAAGATGAAGTAAAGCATCTTTAAGTATAGAAACGTGAAGTTTGACTAGAAATAAAAAAACCCTAACAGAAAAACTAAACATCCCATAATTTCATAAACACATTGGATGAATTTGACTGAAATTTGGTGACAGAAAAGAAAATTAGCCAACCACTGTTTTTCTTTTGTTTATATTCTTTTTTGTCAATATTGTTATGCAGATGTACATGCTCTGCGCAGACAGGGAGCTTTATACAAACAAAGTACACAGTACAAGTGATTGATGAGGCAAAACAACAGGACCACTAACCAATAAGGCGGTGAGAAGACTGAAGGGGTAGTGTCTTGAAATTCAAGAAAGATGCAGAGCTCAATTGTTAGTAAGCACTATAAAGCTTGGCGAGCGTTAGTGTTGCTTTGCAAGAAGTAAAAAGGTAGGAAGAGAGAAATTAGAGGCGGAAGAGATGTCATCAGATCCAAGAAAAGCCTGGACAAACAGCATTAGTTTAGACTTAATGGGTCCCCCACAAGTTACTGCACTGTAAATTACTTTTACATTAATGCCCTCCAAAATCATTTACCTTTAAATCTGTAGACATAAAAGGGGAAAATAATACAAAAGGCAAAAAACACAAATACTTGAGTAAACAATGTAAACTGATGAAAATCATTACACTAACCCACAGTAAAAACAACATTTTTTACAATGTCACTAGAAGGATTTGAGGTTCTCCGTCTATAGCCTTAACCAATACATCACACTGCCTGCCAATATTAGCTCTACTTAAAAAAAAAAAAAAAATTAAAAAAAAAGTGAAAGTGCCTGTGCATCTATCCCGTTCATAAAATTCTGTAGATAACCATCATAAAAAAATTGATTAATAGCTGCCTTTTAAATTTTTTGCCACTATACTGTACCTTAAGTACTAAAAGTATAATTATCTCTCTATTATAATAAAAAAAAAAATCCTGTGACGAGACTTTTTCAGAGACATACTTTCACGGCCAGTAAGACAAGACTTTGTCTTTTATTTCTGGCCCCGGGCGTGGTTAAATCTCTTGGCACAAAGAGTAGATGACAAAGTAGAACTTTGTAAAGGATTCAAAAACACTGGCATGATACACATGCAGAGCATGTTAGAGATAATGAAAGTACTAAAATTCGAAGCTTTAAAAAATGATAGTAAAGGTCGCATTAGCGCAAACAGTTATTTGGTGAAATAACGGAACAGCAAAAAGAAATCAAATATATTGTTCAGATTTCAACGTCAAGTCGGAGACTTGGAAATTGTCTAATTCGTGTTGCCATCAAGGAAAAGTAGTGTTTCTTCTCAATGAAGAGGCATATCTGCGAGAATTAAAAGATATGTTGTTTGGTGAAAGTGAAATCCACATATGCAAGCAGCAGAGATGCTAAGTGGCTTGGCGTGTAGCACAGGCCAGGGGGGGTTGGCGAGCAAACCGAGCAGGGGGGCAAAGCCCCCTATTATTGTATTATAATAAACATACTAACACCTGATGAAGAAGAAGCTGTTCATGGACATCAAGCTTTAATACTTACAAACACAAATCCTCACAAGGGATGATCATGGGCTGTACCCCACACCGTGTCAGCCAACATGTGGCCAAATCATGCCTATCTTCTTTCCAGTATGTTTATCTTCAGAGCTCTTGACTCACGCCATCATGGCTGCTACACTGCATACATCTTGTCATTTACCCAAGAGTTCTCAACAGACAGTTTGCTCCTCCCCTTAACCTATTGCTGACAGGAATGTTACATGGTCAGAATGCTCAGGTAAACAGCATTTCAAAATTTTCCAGAGTATGATGTTGGCACTGGAAATTTCAGTAATACCTCAACAACAAGTGTAAACAGCAAATGCTAACGAAGCTACTAATGAGTGTGAGGGAACAGTGAAGCATCAGCCAAGGTCATTGATTTATTTGTTATGGACAAGCCAACAACTCAAAAGGATAAAATTTTCATCATCCATTATATATGTTAAGAAAAGTAGCACAGTGGCTCATAAATACAATAGATAAGGAACATGGCAGGAATAAAGCATACTGAAAGAGGCTGGAGGATGATTAAACTCTGGAAAGCAAGTTCTCAAATGTGTAGCATGCATTCTCCTGTTTGCAGGACACCTTTCTCTCCCATGCATTTTTGCCATCTGCATGTGCCCTCTCCCTTGCTGGAAAAAGCAGTTGAACCACAGACAAAAAGGGGATTGTAAAGCAGCGGTGCTATTTGAAATTATGAACTCAAGCAATTAAGTAAAATGGTCATAGTCAAATAAAATAATCACGATGAGGTGGTGATTATCTAACACTCATGAAAGGCTGAGCTGCCAGGTTATTTACTTTATAATTCTTAAATATATGATGAAGATCACAATCATTTGTATTTACCTGTGTAAATTAATTAAACCGTAAGTTACAAAATCACATTTAGTTGTTAAAAACTAAAAGTAAATGAGTTTAATAAGGGTATAGGTAAAAGGAAAATAGAAATAATCTATTAAAATTATAGTGCTACTACAAATTCACATAATTTGTTGTAAGATAAGGGATGATTCCTAGAAGGCCACAGTGACCGCATGTTTTTGTTCCTAACCAATTTCTTAATGAGAAGTCAAAAATTGCTGATGAAGCACTTATAGCACGAACGTTTTTTTGTTTCATTTTAGCTCACTTGTTAACATTTCCCACAACTGATTATTTTAAATCTTAAAAAGCTGCATTCACTGTTTGTAATTGCACCCTATTAGAAATCAGATGCAAATAACAAATGAACCAGAAGTTTTCCATCTAATCCTATGTGTATTCATCATGAACTACCTTGGGAAGTAAAACATTTGGAAGAAAACTTGAAGAAAAATGTGAAGGACTGAGAACTGTTTAAAAGCTTCAAATCATTTGGATGATATCCTTTAGGGTGGGAGAGAACCTACAACATAAGAATGACCTGATGTGGCAATTTAAAAACACTAACAAGCCATGAAATTAAGTAAGACCTGTTATTGTTAAGGCCTGGTTTATAATTAAATAACTGGGTTGGAACAAAAAATTATATAGTCACTCCAGCCCTCCAGGACCATAGTTGCTCATCACTTTTGTAGATGTTATCACCAAAGTATGTCCAGATTTCTGTTGATAAGCAACTTCAGTTTAATGTTTCTTTTTACATGGCTAAAGTGGGAGATATTGCATTGCACCTAAGCTTACAGACAGGGCTATTATGAACATTTATGGAAACCTACATCCTGAAGGAAATACCAACAATTACAGTAATTAAATTCAGTGGTAAAACTACTAGGCTATCATGCATTATAGTATTACTCTCCCAAGCACACCCATATAGAAAACAAAGATGTCAGAGAGAGAGAGAGACAGACAGCTCAATCAACAAATCCATGGAGACACTGCATATTAGAAAAACACAGGTGGGAGTGGTAGAGTTTGAATGGAACTTTTTAAAATATGAACACGATTTAATAAGAAGCAACAACTAAGCAACACTGCTTTAAAGTTAAAATATATGAATGAAAGAAAGGAGGTCACAGGGGGAAAAACAACACTGTCAAATGTCTGCCTGTATACACTATGAAGAACATCTCTCTATTATATATTTTTAAAAAATCCTGGGACGAGACGCAACTATTTCAGAGAGATACTTTCTTGGCACAAAGTCTCGTCTCATGAGACTTGAGATTTAACCACACCCGGGGCCTGAAATAAAAGCCAAAGAGTAGATGACAAAGTAGAACATCATAAAGAAGAATGTCATAAAGAGGTTAAAAATATCGGTGCGGTACACATGCAGAGCAGGTTAGAGATAATGAAAGTACTAAAATTCGAAAGTCTCAAAAAATTATTGTAAAGATTGCATTAGCGCAAACAGAAGTTATTACTCGGTGAGATAACGGAACAGCGAAAAGAGATCGAATATATTGTTTGGATTTAAACTTTAAGTCGGAGACTTTGAAATCATCTAATTCGTGTTGCCATTAAGGAAAAGTAGTGTTTCTTCCCAATGAACAGCTGTACCCGCAAAAATTAAAGGATTTGCTGTTTGGTGAAGATGAAATCCACGTATGCAAGCCACAGAGACACGAAGTGGCTGGCACTTAACACAGGCCAAAGGTTTGGGTTAGCGAGTGAAGAAAGCAGGGGGCAAAGCCCATTATTTTTGGACAAAATCAAACCTGCAAAATAAAGAACAAAACAAATTCCGTAACACATTCTTTATCTATTGTTACATTTCACATTATTTTCTTACTTAATTTTGTCCAAAATATTCTTCCATAACACACAGCATTCCATATGGTCTGGGACACAAACAAAGCACATTTCTCACTTCAAAGCTACTAGTGTTGATAGTGTAGTGTAGTGGTAGTGAATTTCGCCAAAGCATTATTCTCAGCGTTCACATTCGCCCTTTTTTGAATTATACCTACAATGCTTTGCAAGGCCAGTACATTGTCCTTGGGAGCTGTAACAGCCAACATTGATGAGTATACAATGCTGATCAAGTGCATTACAGACTCTGTGGGACAAGTTTTCTGTCCCTGTACTGAAATGTGCAGCTCAATCTTCAAGTGCCACGTGAATACAGTGGGGCAAAAAAGTATTTAGTCAGCCACCAATTGTGCAAGCCTGTAATTTTCATCATAGGTATACCTCAACTACGAGAGACAAAATGAGAAAAAAAAAATCCAGAAAAATCACATTGATTTTTAAAGAATTTATTTGCAAATTATGGTGGAAAATAAGTATTTGGTCACCTACAAACAAGCAAGATTTCTGGCTCTCACAGACCTGTAACTTCTGCAAGAGGCTCCTCTGTCCTCCACTCGTTACCTGTATTAATGGCACCTGTTTGAACTTATCAATAAAAAAGACACTATGGCCAAAACCAAAGAGCTGTCAGAAAATTGTAGACCTGCACCAGGTTGGGAAGACTGAATCTGCAATAGGTAAGCAGCTTGGTGTGAAGAAATCAACTGTGGGAGCAATTATTAGAAAATGGAAGACATACAAGACCACTGATAATCTCCCTCTGGGGCTCCACGCAAGATCTCACCCCGTGGGGTTAAAATGATCACAAGAACAGTGAGCAAAAATCCCAGAACCACACGGGGGGAACCTAGCGAATGACCTGCAGAGAGCTGGGACCAAAGTAACAAAGGCTACCATCAGTAACACACTACGCCGCCAGGGACTCAAATCCTGCAGTGCCAAGCGTGTCCCCCTGCTTAAGCCAGTACATGTACAGGCCCGACTGAAGTTTGCTAGAGAGCATTTGGATGATCCAGAAGAGGATTGGGAGAATGTCATATGGTCAGATGAAACCAAAATAGAACTTTTTGGTAAAAACTCTACTCATCGTGTTTGGAGGAGAAAGAATGCAGAGTTGCATCCAAAGAACACCATACCTACGTTAAAGCATGGGGGTGGAAATATCATGCTTTGGGGCTATTTTTCTGCATAGGAACCAGGACGACTGATCCATGTAAAGGAAAGAATGAATGGGGCCATGTATAGTCAGATTTTGAGTGGAAAACCTCCTTCCATCAGCAAGGGAATTGAAGATGAAACGTGGCTGGGTCTTTCAGCATGACAATGATCCCAAACACACCGCCTGGGTAACGAAGGAGTGGCTTCGTAAAAAGCATTTCAAGGTCCTGGAGTGGCCTATCCAGTCTCCAGATCTCAACCCCATAGAAAATCTTTGGAGGGAGTTGAAAGTCCGTGTTGCCCAGCGACAGCCCCAAAACATCACTGCTCTAGGAGATCTGCATGGAGGAATGGGCCAAAATACCAGCAACAGTGTGTGAAAACCTTATGAACAGAAAACGTATGACCTCTCTCATTGCCAACAAAGGGTATATAACAAAGTACTGAGATGAACTTTTGTTATTGACCAAATACTTTTTTTCCACCATAATTTGCAAATAAATTCTTCAAAACTCAATGTGATTTTCTGGATTTTTTTTTCTCATTTTGTCTCTCATAGTTGAGGTATACCTATGATGAAAATTACAGGCCTCTCTCATCTTTTTAAGTGGGAGAACTTGCACAACTGGTGGCTGACTAAATACTGCTTTGCCCCACTGTATAAGAGAAGGCGGCGCATGCCCTGTGCATGCATAATAATATTTAGTCACATGGCTGGGCAAGAGTGAAAAACTTTGAAGAAGTCTGCCTCCAAACCACCATCTCCCCCCAAAAAAACAGATGGCACTCCATGAAGTAATAATCATCACAAAAGATTTACCACCATTTACATACAAGAATAAGTGCAAAGCATGAGCAAAGACAGTTTAGAAAGCCTTCAGTGTGAATTCAAAAAACAGAACAAGCCAGCATCTTCAAACAGGACATGCCACTTTCAATTTTCTGCCTTTAAAAGACCTACATATTTTTTCTGACTTTACATGATTGTGTCTCTGCATTCTTCTTTGATCTTTACACAGGCACAGTGGGGCAGTGGTTGGTACTTCTGCTGCACAGCTCAAGTCACCATTATGGCCTTAATAAAGAAACATATACAGGATAAATAATCAGTTATCTCCAATTGTGAAACTGTAGTGTATTATAATAAACAATAATGATTATAAAATATTAATTGTGTCAATTGCAAGTATTTAAAGTGCTTGGCTAGACCGCTGCCTAGAGTAGGTCCACCTACATTTTTAGTTGCACCAGACTTCTTTGAATTGCCAGCCATCAACAGGGTTTGTGAGCAACTGTGTAGATGTTTTAAAACAGACCAGACATTATCAAATACTAGACAGAAAAACTGTCCTGAGTATGTTAAAAACCATTAAGCAAATACAAGTTTTTGCCAAAACCAAGAGGCTAAAACCATAGCTCCAGCCGATTAATGGAATACTAGGAGTCATTAACCAAAAAGTTTTCTTTCAAGTGCCACGTTAGTATAAGAGAAGGAGGCACTTGCCCTATGCATGTATAATTAGCCACGTGCAGATAAAAATCAAGAATTGAAGGAGACCGACGCCACCACCACCCCCCGAACCCCCCACCAAAAACCAACACAGGAGACTCTATGAAATAATAACAAAAGGTTTAGTAATAAGCCTCTCTTTTCAATACAGAAGAAGAAAAAGTGAAACGCATCAGTACAGACAGTTTGGAGAGCCGAACTCAAAAAACAAAACAAGCCAGTGGCTTCAATCATGACACGCCACTTCAAATTTTCTGCCTTTATCCTACATTATTTGACTTTTCGCTATGGTTTAGGTATTTTTGCTTTGTTTTGACAAAATCTAAGATTGCGCATTTCTGTCTGCGTTCTTTCGGAGTGGCACAGTGGTTGGCAGTGGCACCACTGCTGCACAGCTCAGGTGGCTTTTTTGGCCACAATAATCAGTCCAGTGTAGTTGGCAGACGTTTCCCTAGCCCTCAGGGGCACTTTAAAGATGACTGTACCATTATAATCCAGTCAAATCTAGTTCAGTTAGACCTTCCCCCATTAACTTTAATGTAGTTCGCCAGTTCAGCGAATATCATGAACAGTTCCATTATTTCAGGGAACTCATGGCAAAGCCAACTTGGTTCACTCATCACTAAAATCTACTCATGAATCACATAGCCAACCACAAAATTTATGGAAGGCTTCTTTTACATAGAAGGAAAACAGTAACATAATCACACATCTTTTAATAGTCTTGCACTTTAGAACTCTGTTACAGAGGTAAAAGACTGTGGAAAACAGCAATGTGTCAGTAACCTCAACTGTACAGAAAAAAAAATGATTGTGACCCCAATGAAGCCAAGTACTATATAATTAAGACATTAACAGCTCTAAATATTGACTGCTTTTAGTTAATTTAGTTACATTTCAAAAATAAACTTTATGCAACCCTCAGATGTAATGTAAATCTGTGTGCACGTAAATAACTTTCAAAAGCTGCAGTCTTTAGGAACTTGCTGTTCCATTGGACTTGTGTTAAGTGTGCTGATCTCACAAATCAAGGTCACAGTATAACTGTTACATATCTTTAATAACTTCAAATGATGTTTCTTAGGGCTCATTTATACTTCACGCTCAGAACGCGTACGCGCCCTCATTATGGCTGCCATGCGTTCCCAGCGTTCATTTCACGCGTCCTCTGAGCAGGTCCTCAGAAATTAACGCGACGCGTGCGCGAGTTGCAGTACCAGCAAAAGTCGGGGCGAGTGTGCTAAAAGTCGGGCGTGACGTCAGAGTCTCGGTTTACTATCTACATGTGACAGCAAGCCTCTATGGAGATCATTCAGGGATCGATGTGCGCACTTTGCTGTTTGATGAATGGCTCAAATACAGCGTTATACATTCTGTAGCCGTTGTGAAGTTGCAAAAAAAAAAAAAAAAGACGGCACAAAAGATGGTATGTGAGACTTTTAAAATGTATCGTGTTATTTATATATGTCTTTTTTATTTTTTCATTTTTGCAACTTAAGAGCAGCAACATAATGTATAGCGTTATATTTGAGCCACTGAGAAAAAAAATAAAGGACACGGTGAAAACGTGTATTTTGTGATTAAAGTGGAAATTTCGGCTTTAATCTCGAAATGTCCACTTTAACCTCGTAGTTTACTTTATCATTAAAGCAGACGGTCATAAACGTCATCCCAGTTTTTAATCGCTACGAGCTTCTTGGACCTGACAGCAGGTAAAGTAAAACAATGAAAAACAGATGGCACAAAAGATGGTATGTGAGACTTTTAAAATGCATCGTGTCATTACAATCGGGAATATGCGACGCTTGAATATAAAAGCACAACGAATGCATCTGTATGTCGGCATTTTGCTTCAGCAGCGGAAAGCAGCAATAGATCGCCAAACAGAACAAATTAAATGTATGATATTCCAACTCGCTGCACATTTAGAATCTTTAGATTTATACTTGATATCACTTTCATGATGAAATGCATTAAAATGTGTATGTTACATTTTACATATAATTTTGTTTAAATAATGAATCCTGTTAATAAATACACACATGGGGGTGTCACGGTGGCGGAGCGATAGCACTGCTGTCTCGAGGGAGTTATGTTGCTGGTATTTCCTGCTTGTATTCCACACTGTGCTCCGGTTTCCTTCCAAAGATATGCAGATTTGAGAATTTGGTGCCGCTAAAATGACGCTAGTGTATGTGTGTGCTTGTATTCACCTTGCGATGAGCTGAGGCCTCGTCAAGAGACTGTTTCACACTCGTGCCCAATGCTTCGTGGAATGGACACATACATCCCTGGATTTATGGATTTAATCAATAAACATCCTTTACAGAGATATTGCCGTAAGGTGTTATCGGAATTTAATACGTGTTCCAGGCAATTCACAACACAGAGAAGCCAAACATGTTCTCACCGTGATAATATCTCGCACTGCCACCTGGTGGATTCCTCCAGATTTACGTAAAGTACGCGCGCAAGTATAAACACTACAATGCTTGCGTAGCAGGAGCGTCCGCTGCAGCATGCGTCGCGTTGCGTGAAGTATAACTCCGGCCTTAGGCAGAATGCAGCAACTATATATCATCTATACCTCGGGTGGCATGAAAACGTAGCCGAGTGGGGCGGGACGGGGAAATTTGGTGGTAATATTTTTTATTAAATTTAAGAAGTATCCAATTCAGGATCCTGCAATCCTACCAAAAATTTTAAAAGTGAAAACTGTGGGGGAAAAAAAATATATATATATATATATATATATATATATATATATATATATATATATATATATATATATATATATATATATATATATATATATATATATATATATATATACACACACATACATACACACATACATACATACACACACACACACACACACACACAGTAATCCCTCACTATCGCGCTTTGACTTTCGCGGTTTCGCTCTATCGTGGATTTTATATGAAAGCATAACTAAATATATAACGCGGATTTTTCGCTGCTTCGCAGGTTCTGCAGACAATGTGTCTTTTTACTTCCTGTACATGCTTCCTCAGTTGGTTTGCCCAGTTAATTTCATACAAGGGACGCTATTGGCGGATGACTGAGAAGCTAACCAATCAGAGCACGCAGTTAAGTTCCTGCTTGCTGAATGCAGTGTTAACCAGGAAGTCTCGTCTCGCTCATTCAGCATCAACGTGTTTCGCTGTGTAAAGAGTTGTGCTCGTTTGTGTTTATCTTTGTGCATAGTCAAGCCCTTCATTATGGCTCCAAAACAATCTGCTACTGCTTCAGGGGCCGTGCCCAGCGCAAACAGAAGATGTTAACGATTGCGAAAAGGTAAACGCTTTGGATTTGTTGAAGGCTACAATTCTTTTATTTAAAAAGTAGGAAAGGAATATAAGATCTACGCGCAGTGTCCTTTTAACCAGGGTGCAAAACAAGTTGTAAGTGGATGTAATAAGGCAGTAGTCTGGATGGAATCTGCTTTAGGGATTTGGATTGAAGACTGTCAGAAGAAGAACAACGGAAGTGCTACACAATCGCCTGAAGTGGCTCCTTTAAGGGCTGTAACGCTCTCCTTTGTTGTGCAGTAAAATAAAACTCATTGTTATCGGACAAGTCATCGTGTCATTGTTGGTGAGTAACCATAATTAATTTTCTACTTACAGTACTTAGTACATGTACGTACATTTAGTGTCACTGTGCACACACATTTACTGTATACTATTTTTGTTGCATTGTACGTATTTATTGCTGGTGGCATGTCTATTGTAATGCCTGTAACGTGATATCGGAGACAATCAATATCTTTAAAATAATATTTAGGTTTTACTGTATATAAACAGTGTGTTGATATACATAATTTCAATGAATCTTACCTAATATCTAAGAGAATACAAAGGGATTATGCTGTATAACTCTGCGGGGAATATTTATAAACAGTGTGGGAGAGCTTATAAGGGCTTAAAATATATAAAAATAACCATAGAAACATATGGTTTCTACTTCGCGGATTTTCACCTATCGGGGGGGGTCTGGAACGCAACCCCCGCGATCGAGGAGGGATTACTGTGTGTATATATATATATATATATAATTCACTAAGGGCATGCACGACAGTGAGCGCAAGACAGACAGAGCCCCGCCCGCCAACTCTAAAACCACGGGATATGCACGACAGAGCCCCGCCCACCAACTAACTCCCCTCCCACATCCACCCTCAAAACCGGTCCCGCCCACACACAGCCAACAAGGCATTTCTCATCAAGCATCTGCAGTACGTTTACAAAATTAATTTTCGCTGCATGTAGAGTTTGCTTTACTTCTCCAGCTAGATTCCATACTCAGAACCATTAAACCCTTCGCTAAATCATACAAACACATGCATGAAATCGCTCAGTCCAATCCAACAGCAGCTGTACAAATGCTTTTCGAGGAAAACCCTAGGCAGAATTTACGTCACACCAATGTTGCAGCGATTTTCGTCGGAGAAGATGGCGAACCGCCTGCCGAAAGGAACATTTGCCTCTGTCCCATAGGCAACTCCTGTAGACAGATTTCCACTCTCAATATGAACTGTAATCCTATGGTTTACCCACTTTTATTCCCTTACCGAAGACAATGGCTGGCACAAAGATTTACAACATGTTCCAGATAAAAGAACCCCCAAGCGAAGAAGGCTTACTCAATGCCAATTTTACGCGTACAGATTAGCAATGACGAATATATTTAGTATTTTGCACTCCAGCGGCGAACTATTCCAACAGTACGTCGTAGATGCGCATGTTAAAAAAGGGGGCGCACGTCTCAATTATCTCTGATTAGATCAACATTTGCGCGTGGAAGAATACAAAGGACTGTCAGACGCGCTGCAAGCAAACGCTGAAAACATTTCCAGGAAGTCCAAGATACATGCAAAAAACTAGCAGGATGCCATGGCTATAGTACGTAAATTTGGACAGCCTCATTTATTTATCACTTTCACATGTAATCCTGCTTGGTCGGAAATTCTACATTAACTGTCGGATACCCAAAGACCGGAGCACAGACCTGATATCCCACATGCTGCTTACTCTTCACAATAATTCTAACAACCAGTCTTCTTGGGTTAGATCTTTCGACTCATTATCTGTCATCACCACCAAAACACCTATTCACACCTCTGTCTTTCAAGAAGTATTTATTTCTTCTTGATTTCTGAATTCCTTTCTCACCGTTTTCCGTTCCTATTCTTATACCGCCGTATGTTACGTGGCTTCGCTAGTTAAGAAATATTCTCCAAAGCCAACTTGCATATGCAGAAGGTGTCTTTAGTTAAATATTTTTGTTTTCTTCCTAGAAAAGAAAAAACCCATTTCCTTACAGTGTTTCAAAAGCTTTACAAACAACGTTGTATGTGGCGATTCATTTTTTGCCAACCAATACATGGATCTTAAAGCTCCCACAAAGGCATCACTCAAAGTTATTTAACACAGATACAGATCTTTCAATTTGGCCGATTCCAGTTTCCTCTAGTACACGCTTTCCTAAAAGGTCAGCAGAAGACTCAATGTGCGTTTTACTTTTTTTCATGGTCCAGCAAGCTTTCTTTTCAAATTCTTGTGCATGGGACATTTACCCAAAGTAACTTCCTCCTTGGGGGATGTTTGTTTGAATATTTCTTGCACAATGAGCACCACATACCATTTTTTTTGACCATTAGCCAATTGAAATCTTTAAACCATGGTTTGTTTATGCCGGATAAGCAGTGTTTAGATTTATCAATTGGCAGAGTATGTGCTGAAGAGACTTCCTCTGATGGACCAACCTCTGCAATGTCTTTTTCTGAAATTGCCACATGAGGAGTTAGACAAATGGCAAGAAAAACTACTTTAAGGAATTCAGACATTTTTATTCTGTCAGTCTTGAAATCTCTGCAGGAATTTCTCCCTAGCCATCTGTCTCAATGAAGGCCTCTTTTTATCATCTCTCCATCTTGGAAGGACTTCTTATGCTTAATGATTAAATGACTCACCCGGAACAATGCTTCGGTATGTCTGCCTTTGCTTTTGAATTCAGAAAAATGATGGCTGTCCGATTAACTGCGATTTTAGTTTCCTCTCGTTTCTCTTTCTCAGATCGCTTTTCGGAAGTAAGTTGGTTTCGTAGTTTTTATGAAAAGTTCAAAAGTGTCTTTCTACATTTTCCTTCTTTGGAATACCAATGATTGATTGACAGATCAGACAAACGCACTTCAATTGTGACATTGTGAGAAAAAAAATCCTCTTCCAATTCCACATCCAGCCCATACCCTCCCCAAACATTTTTTTTTTTTAAATCCATTCTTTAGTCGATATAAATTGGAAGGCTAACACAGCCGGAGTTTTGCAGTATCTCGCGCATTTGATCATGCGTGCGGGATGATCAGTGTTAGAAGAAAACAGATCTCAGACTGGCCGCTCTGTATGTCAATCAAGTGGCAACTGCCATAGGGAGGATATATTATAGTCTAATGTTTAAAATTTTTTTTTTTTTTTTTTTGAATGCAACACGATCTACCTGCACTACCTTTGCAATCTACCAGTCGATCGCAATCGACGCATTGGGCACCCCTGTTCTCGGATCTTGTGAGTTGATGTGTTGACTTGAAGAGCATCACAATTACTGCAACACTAAACATATTACACACTGCCAATGAACTGTAAAAACTATTTAAAAAACTACTGGAACAATATGTACAAGGTGCAACGGATGCCACTGATGAAATTCAGTAAATCACCGAGCCAACTGCACTTGAACACAAGCACACAGAGGTAGATGCCGAGGCTGGCAGCTAGTCTAGTACAACGGCTCAATCCCAGTGAGGGTGAGGCTGCAGTGCTGCAGGGGCCGGCAGTGGTCATGAGCTGGCTGCTCAACGAATGTAGGCACTGACTGATCAGCTCCGGTGTGCTGGTAAATTGCACTGGGAAACAACAATAGCCAGTTGCAGCGTTCATTGAATGTACGTTGCCGAATATACTCGGGTCCTACGTGCTGGAAAATGCCACTGGGAAACAACTATAGCCAGATGCAATGGTTTAAGGATTAAGAACAACAAAACAGAAAACATGAGAACACTCAGCTGGAGATGCGTCACAGGGCAGCAGTCAATCAGCAGCAAAGAGAAATTAATAACGCTGTAGCAGTCCGGTGCCACTAATATTCACACCATTGAGAAGACGGTGATTTATTTATTTTTATGGTGGAGATTCCAGGGACGCACCCAGCCTTGACCAACCCGTACGCACTCACAAACAGAGACAAAAACAAAGCAAACCAGTAATCGAACAGCAAATAAAGAAGGTAATGAAAACAAATGAAAACGATACCACCCTTGTTCCCCTTAAGGCGATTACACATTAAATACGACAAAGCACCAACAAAACACACACAGTAAAGTCAATGAAAAACGTCAACGAACGAAATATAATGAAGATAGATAGTCCTACCAGTAGTTCCTGAAATGGTGAAGACGGGTGGATGGGTTCGGGAGCACTCCTTTCTTCGCAGGATAGCAATAAATTCACTTACATTCCTCATGTACACAGACAGACAGCAGACAATCCAGACCCCAACCACGAAACGATCCAGGACAAAATGAATAAGTACAGGTAACCCAGCAAAAGACAGGCAGAGAGACAGGAGCTTGAAACAGAAATTATAAAAACTTTTTTTCTTTTGCTCACCGGCCCCCTTTTTAAAAGCTGCGCTGACATCCTTTGACCCCAACAGCCCCTGCACCCTCAGCAGACCACCAATCGGAGCCACTGCAGGGAGTTGCAGTTTCAAATTGTAGTAGAATACGCTCTTGGATTGGCTATTTTCACCATCCCAAGCCGCGTTTTCCTCTACGGTTGTTTCCTGTTCTCTCTACAGTACAGTACTGCCATGAAAAAAGCCATACAAAATTGCGGAGGATATTTGCGGTTTCTGCTAACAATTATTAGTTTGGTTCTAAGGAAAAATCCATGAACGACTGAGGCCGCAAAATCTGAACCACATCTTCGCGGGGGTCTACTGTAACATAAAATGGATGATCAGTATCTGCCTTTAAAAACCTGATCAGAGCATCCCTACTTAATTTGTCACATTATCAGTTTTATTATAACAAAAGCACTTGGATTGGATCCAATGCCAATCAATTTTATTCCATCATCAGTCACTACATCTCAATCCCTATTCAATACACAATACAGCACATCTGATTAGAGAATATACTGAAGCCTGTAACAGTATTAAGTATACTTCAATAACCAGCACTTTCCAATAAAAACTTATGATGCTTGAAATGGTAGTGTCATCTTTATGCAACATCTCTCGATTATTAAAAAAAAAAAAAAAAGTCCTGGAGAGAAACAGGGCGACGAGACGTGATCTTACAAGATCATGGAAGACACTTAAAAGACCCGCAAGACTAAAGAGATTGGCCACGGAGCGTCTCGCGGGGACCTTAAACATGAGACTTTGTGCCAAGAGATTGACCAAGGACCGTCTCGTGATGACATATGAAATGAGATTCTTGCAAGACACGCCCTACTTACAACCAAACAACAGCATTGGCAGCAACACACTCAGTCGTGTTTTGGCTTTGAGCACTCACAGATCTAGGGCTCTCAGCACATCTAAAGCGTATAAGGACAATTTGTTATAAATGAAACGTAGACGACTAAGCAAAGAAGAAAGCAGCGCAGAGAAAACAGACCAAAAAGAAAAAGAATCATCTAGGTGGAAATTCAGAAAATAAGGAAAGTAATCAGCTGCCTGAACAAGTGGAATTGGGAAAAAAAGCACGTCATAATCCGGACATTGGCGCTATACACATGCAGAGCAGGTTAGAGATTGCCATACACATGTGGAGAAAGTTAAAGAATATGAAAGTAGGAAAATATAAAAAAAGAAAGTAAACATCGCAGTAGTGCAAACAAACAGAAATTATTACTCGAAAAAGGGAAAGTAATCACCATGGACCAGGTATCATTGAAACAAAAGCAGAATAAAGCAAGATCAGAAATAAAAGTACAAAACAAAGAAAAACGTCATAAAGAGGTTAAAAAACAAGGGGCCAAACAAATGCAGAGCAGGATAGAGATAATGAAAACTGGAACTCAAGACTCGTAGAAACACATAAAGAGGAAGATACAGAATATGAAAGCAGAAAAAAAAAAAAAACGACAGTGTCAAAACAAAGAAAGTAAACATCGCATTAGCGCAAACAAATTACTCGGAGAAATAATGAAAACGCGAATAGGGATCGAATATATGGACATAAGTGATATGTCTGATGTAAATATTGTAAGGCTCTGAAGTTTAAGTCAAGAGAATTTCAAAAACAGGAACATCTAATACATAGCAACTGTAGGCTTAAGACATGTTTTTCTTCATCATCAAGCCATTCTATCTGCCTCCTCTTCTGTGTTCTCATTACACTGCACAAACAATTTGATGTATAAATATGGCACTGTTCTTGAGATTACTTTTGTCCAAAGCTCCTTTGGAGTAAACATATAAAATTAATTTGAATATATATACAGTATATATATATATAATTAGTTTTTTTGTGGCAGGCGGATGGAACACTTGCATGGACCGGGTGCCCCAAGTATGGAAGGACCGGGGGAGAGATTATTTTCAGGACACAGGGCAGCCCCCTTGGTTTCCAGTGGAGCCACAGGTCATGAGCATGGGAGCTCAACCTTGCTGGGGACTGTGGTCACTGCCAGGGGGCACATGGATCTCTTCAGGGCCCTGTTTGATCACACTTCTGCTACACACAGAAGTGTGGCCAGAAGAAGCTCGTTGGGCACCTGGAGTCCTTCCGGGAGGAAGAGGGCAAAGCCTGAACAGGAGTGGAGGCGGATGGACTGGTGGCAAGGAAAAGACTGTTGTGTCTTGGTGCTGGTGATTTGTGCACTTTGCCCTGTAAATAAACCATGTGATGGGTGTTAAATCTTTCTCCTTCCTGTCTGTGTCCAGGTTGGCTGTCAATATTTTTTTATATATTTTATATATATTTGCTACAATATACAAAGCTGATTAATAAAGAGCATTTCTTCGTGATACTATGTTGATATTTTTTCTGCAGTATAGACAAGATTTGTGCCTGAAATTAAATTACAACACAATTATGGGATTACTTTTTTATAGAATAATTTAAGAAAACAAAACCATATTCCTTTCTTTAATGGAATACACAAGACCCACCAGACCGCAGGGGTGCATCACCCCAGTTAAACTGTTCTTGTAGTTGAAAGTGGTTGGATATAAATGCATCAATGCTAAAAGCAGTATTAGTTTGTATGCTTTGTTAAATGAACAAAAATGTATCCTGAAATATGAAAACCTGACTGACTGTCTTATTCTTGCTTCATGTTTAACCAAAAATCAAAAATGTCCTAATGTGCAGAGACATACAACTCATCACAAGGAACATTTTTACATTGTCAGTATAATATTAATTTAATAGTTCCAATATTCCACATTCTAAACTATATCCTTGGCATAGCTGAAATCAACGGTTTTAAAACTAAGTTCTTTGCACTACCATATTCATAACACTAGCGGATTAAGCACTGAAAAGTGTGCTGGTTTAATTATTAAATAAACAATGGTTTCATTTTAATATACAGTCCCGATCAAAAGTTTAAGACCACTTGAAAAATGGCAAAAAATCATATTTTGCATGGTTGGATCTTAACAAGGTTTCAAGCAGAGCTTCAACGTGCAACAAGAAGAAATGGGAGTGAGACAAAACATTTTTTGAGCATTCAATTAATTGAAAATAACGATTAAATAGAAACAGGCTGTTTTACAGGTGATCAAGATTTTAGGACCACATGTCTTTAAAAGGCTAAATCTGTGCAAAGATGTAGATTCATTGTCATTTTCTGTCAGGTAGTCACATGTTCTGATGGCAAAGGCAAAAAAACTCAAAAAAACCTTTTTGAACGTGGTCGGGTTGTTGAACTGCATAAGCAGGGTCTCTCACAGCGCGCCATCGCTGCTGAGGTGGGACGCAGTAAGACAGTCATTTGGAATTTCTTAAATGATCCTGAGGGTTATGGAACAAAAAAGTCAAGTGGAAGACCCAAAAAAATTTCACCAGCACTGAGCCAGAGGATCCAATTGGCGGTCCGTCAAGACACAGGATGATCCTCGACCCAAATTAAGGCCGTTACTGGTGCTGACTGCAGCCCCATAACCATCAGACGGCATCTGAAACTAAAGGGCTTCAAGAACAAAAAAACGTCTTCAAAGACCTCGTCTCCTTGAACGCCACAGAACTGCTCGTTTGGACTTTGCAAAAGAGCACCAAACATGGGACATTCAAAGGTGGAAGAAAGTTCTATTCTCTGATGAGAAAAAATGTTACCTTGATGGTCCTGATGGTTTCCAACGTTACTGGCATGACAAGCAGATCCCACCTGAGATGTTTTCTACGCGACACAGTGGAGGGGGCGCCATAAAGGTCTGGGGTGCTTTTTCCTTCAGTGGAACAATGGAGTTTCAGGAAGTGCAGGGGTGTCAAACGGCTGCTGGCTATGTCCAGATGTTGCAGAGAGCATTCCTCATGACTGAGGGCCCTCGTCTGGGTTTTTCAACAGGACAACGCTACAGTACACAATGCCCACAGGACAAGGGACTTTTTCCAGGAGAACATCACTCTTTTGGCCCATCCTGCTTGTTCCCCCGATCTAAATCTAATTGAGAACCTTTGGGGATGGATGGCAAGGGAAGTTTACAAAAACGGACAACAGTTCCAGACAGTAGATGCCCTTCGTGCGGCCGTCTTCACCACTTGGAGAAATGTTCCCACTCACCTCATGGAAACGCTTGCATCAAGCATGCCACAACAAATTTTTGAAGTGATCAACAATAACGGTGGAGCTACTCAGTACGGAGTTCATGTTTGGAAATTTGATTTCTGTTTTTTTTTGGGGGGGGGGTTATGGGTGTTTTTGGAGGTGTGGTCCTAAACTTTTGATCAGTTGTAAAACAGCCTGTTTTAGTTTAATCGTTGTTTTCATTAAATTGCATGCTCAAAAATGTTCTGTCTCACTCCCATTTCTTCTTGTTGCATGTTGAAGCTCTACTTGGAACCTTGTTAAGATCCAACCATGCAAAATATGATTTTTTTGCCATTTTTCAAGTGGTCTTAAACTTTTGATCGGGACTGTATAATACCAGACACAACTTATCCAATATACCACTACAATCCAGTCTGCTCACAGCCTTAACTTGAAGCCCCCATTCACTTGAGCATTGTAAATGTCCTCTGTTTGCATTTTAAAGCATTTGTGCGGTTTTGGGGAGGTTTTTCCCAGGCAATTTTCAACTATTCTGTAAGTATTTTTCAAGCAAGATTTTTATATGTAAAATATGTTTGACTTTCCTGTCACCTTTTTATGAGTTGTGAGGTGTTCTAGTATTAAGAAGTGATTGTTGTGTCTCCAGAATGTCTTCCATAACTTTAGTCTTTTAAATTGTGGTTATCGCAGTATTGAAGAAATGGTGTGCCAGGAGTCAAAGTCCAGGGGTCACGTGGACAGTTTGGTGCTGGGTATGAGCCCCGGACTTTGATCCCTGACATATATATGGAGGCAGGCAAGGAATGATCCAGTCAGGGGCAGTGAGGAATAAAGACCAAAGACGAGAATTGGGCAAGAAAAGTGCCTAAAAAGAACTCCTTAGCGTGCGTTCAGCCTCCTGCTCCCCCTTCACAACGCAAGCAGCGTTATACATCCCGCGAAAAAGACATTTAAGCACGCCCGGGGCCGGAAATAAAGGACAAAGAGTAAATGGCAAAGTAGAACGTCGTAAAGAATTCAAAAATGTTGGCGTGGTACACATGGACAGCAGGTCTTCCCGGATCTTCTCGGAAGACATTTTGAAGTCCCACAAGACTACTCACACCCTACTTACAAACAATTTCTCAGAGACACTTTGTAATGCCCAGTGAAACAAAGAAGTGAGACAAAAGGACAGCTGCTGCACAGGTTTTTAAATGATTGTCACGCAGCACGACATGCAGATCACGCAGCACATCACAAGCAGCAGCATCTGCTGTACAGGCTTTTAAATGATCGCAGCGCAGCGTGACATGCAGATCATGCAGCACGGCACTAGCAGCCCCTGAGTGAGGGAAAAACTCATTCACTACAGCTTTATTACTGGCAAATATCAAGAAATAAAAAAGAAATGAAAATAATCTCTTTAAATTGTATATCCGTTTAACCAAACCTGGGGGTTGGCAAGCAAAGTGAGTATTCTTGACATAGTAAACTCGTCATTAGATACGGGGGTCTTCCCAGACTGCTGTAGTTAAAGCCCTAATCAAGAAAAATAATCTTGACCCCTCTGCTTTTGAAAATTTTAGACCCATTTATAACCTGCCATTCTTAAGTACAATTCTAGAGAAGGCAGTTATTATGCAGCTGAATGACCACCTCAATAAACATGCTATTCTTGATAAACTTCAGTCAGGTTTTAGAACAAATCACAGTACAGAAACTGCACTAGTTAAAGTAGTAAATGACTTGCGGGTAAATGCAGACAGAGGCCATTTATCTGTTCTCATCCTCTTAGAACGGAGTGCCGCATTTGACACCATTGATCACAACATTCTTAGAAATCGCCTTAGTCAATGGGTGGGCCTCTCTGGTAGTGTTTTAAATTGGTTTAAATTCTACCTGGCAGGTAGAAAATTCTTTGTTAGTTGTGGTAATTACAACTCAAAGACACAAGATATCCTATATGGTGTTCCACAAGGCTCTATCCTGGGTCCGTTGTGCTTTTCAATCTACATGCTTCCGTTAGGTCAGATTATCTCAGAGCATAACATGAGTTAACACAGCTATGCCGATGACACGCAGCTGTATTTATCAATAGCACCTGATGACCCTGACTCTGTTGTTTCACTAACACAATGTCTTACTTGTGTTTCTAAATGGATGAATAGTAATTTTCTCAAGCTAAATAAAGAGAAAATGCATTACGATAAAAAGTCAAGATGGAGGTAAAGAACTTAGAGGTAACTGTTGACTGTAACCTGAATTTTAAATCGCATATTAATCAGATCACTGGGACAGCAATTTTTCACTTAATATAGCAAAAGTTAGACCTCTTATATCATTGAAAGATGCTGAGAAATTAGTTCAAGCTTTTGTTTTCAGTCAACTAGATTACTGTAACACACTCCTCTCAGGACTACCCAAAAAAAGACAAATCGTTTGCAACTAGTGCAGAATGAAGCTGCTAGAATCCTAACTAGGAAAAGAAAATTCGAGCACATTTCTCCAATTTTGATGTCACTACATTGGTTACCTGTGTCATTCAGAATTGACTTTAAAATACTGCTTATGGTTTACAAAGCCTTAAATAATCTCGCTCCATCTTATATATCGGAATGTCTGACACCTTATATTCCAAATCGTAACCTCAGATCCTCAAATGAGTGTCTGCTTAGAATTCCAAGAGCTAAACTTAAAAGAAGTGGTGAGGCAGCCTTCTGTTGTTATGCACCTAAAATCTGGAATAGCCTACTAATATGAATTCGCCAGGCTAATACAGTGGAGCACTTTAAAAAAAAAAAACTGCTAAAATTTCATTATTTTAACATGGCCTTCTCATAACTTCATTTTAATTTAATCCTGATACTCTGTATATTCAATTTATTATCATAACTATTCATGGTGGCTGTAAAATCCGTACTAACCCCTACTCTCTCTTCGGTTTCTTTTCCCGGTTTTCTGTGGTGGTGACCTGCGCCATCACCACCTAATCAAAGCACCATGATGTTTCTACATTGATGGATTAAAAGCCAGAAGTCTACATCACCATCATTAAGTCCTTCAATGAGAACCCTAAATACAAAGGACTGTTTTCATTTATGTTCGGTAGAATGCCCAGAGTGGGCTGGGCTGTCTCATGGTCTGGAACCCCTGCAAATTTTATTTTTTTCTCTCAAGACGTCTGGAGTTTTTTTTTTTTTTTTTGTTTTTTTTCTGTCCTCACTGGCCATCGGACCTTACTCTTATTCTATGTTACTTAGTGTTTTCTTATTTTAATTCTTACTTTGTCTTTTTTTTTCTCTTTCTTCATCATGTAAATCACTTTGAGCTACATTTGTATGAAATTGTCTCAGTTGTCATTTCCGGCGCCGCATCCGAGTGGCAGCCTTTCCAGCAGCTCCGTATATGACTTTATCTTTTTACCTTTTTATCTCTATTTTTCTCTATTTTACTTATCACTTCTACCACTTTCTTTTATGTGGAATTGCTCCCTGGACACTTTTTACACATTTTTACTATTGTGAATTTCCCCTTGGGATTAATAAAGTATCTATCTGAAAATGTGCTATATAAATAAATGTTGCTGTTGTTGTAGTCCTCTAACGAAATGATTAGGCAAGATCGGGAGGAAGGAAGCCAGGTGGAGAATAGAAGGGGATGTGATCGGGCCCTAGTAAGGGAGCACAGCTAACAACGCTCTGAGGGGTGTGTTTACTGATCTGTGGTGTAGGAGTGGGGAGATTGGGCTGATGCTCCCATGGGTCCAGGTAGCATGATGAAGCTTACTGAGAAGATGAAGGACTGGCTATGTCCATCTCAAAAGAAGCCAGAGGGAGCGGGAGTCAGGTGATGGCGACTACTTGGGTGTGCTGGTAAGTCAGAGAGAGAGAGAGAGAGAGAGAGAGAGAGAGAGAGAGAGAGAGAGAGACAATAGACTTGCATAGGAGCCCAAACAGAAATTGGGGACAGTTTCTTATTTGGATTTTAGCATATGCTGTATATTCATTTTTAATCCACACAAATTTCCTATCTTTATAATGGATTACTTTTCTTGACTTTATATCTGCACTACAGTTTATTGTTTGGATTTGGTTTTAATAAACAAGCACTTTAATTAATGGAACCCAATTGTTTTCTCTTACTCGCCACCATTCCGCTCTCAGTTATGAACTACTATTGAATTCAAGTGGAGAGTTTGGTGGTGTTTATGAAGAACTCAGGCAGCATCCTAAAATTTCCAGGATTACACATTGCTGTTAAAAAGCATGCTAGTACTGTCACTTGTGATTGTGTCTTATTTCATTATTTTTGTCGATGTAACATTAGGAAGCACACGTAGTCGTGTAGTGACAGTTTCTGAAGGAAAGGTTAAGCACAAACATACTGTGCAATCAAGGGACAAGAATTAAAAAGTAAAATTTTAATCCTTCATCCACTGAGGGGTGCATTTATTCTGCCCAGTTTATAGCCCATGATTATAACAGCAGCACCAAGTGTAAGGCCAGAACAAAACATGCTCTATGGTACACTAGTCTTTGGCAAGACTCAATTGCACAGGTTGGGAGCATATGCTGATACAGTGTGCCAATATGAAAAAGAGTATGCTGCCTGCAATCTGCTAACAGTATCTGTTTAGTTTCATCCAGTTACATGCTACCGATATTCTAAACAGTTTTATCTGGCGGTGCAGCAACAAATATTCATACTGCGAATCTTCAGGGGCTCAGGTTGAGGATGGAAAAAGGGGATAGGTGTTGTATGCCAGCCTACAATTTTAGTTTCAGTGAGTGGCTTTACTTCTTGGCTCATCCAGCAATAGGCAGTGACTTCCCATACAATTGTGTATTACATTTGTTACTATTAATTTCAATTGAACAAAGATTTTGGCCCGAAACCGCTCAAAAGTGCTACCTTAGATGTGAATAGTGTCATTGAAAATAATAGTAAATAACTTTACAACCGGTTAAGGAGCTTTCTGGTCTAGTTCTAATACACTTAGGTATGAATGGACTTTCATATCATATTTTCTAAATACAGGTTGACTTGCTTGGCTGAAGTAATAATCTATTGCACAAGTCCCAAAAGATGACAACAAAACACAAGCAGGATTAAATTCATCAGGGACTTCTGAGCTAGGAAAAGAAAACTAATTTTGTCATCATGTTTTCAAAAAGCCTTTACCATGTACTCCTGTGTTAATAAAACGAACGCAAAGAAGTGCAAGTACAATATAAACATTAAATTGGACTGTTAAATTTTGAATATTCACCCTTTGCAGCTGTGTCACATAATCACATCCTTCAAGGCCTTTTTTGACACGATTTCATACAGATCAATACTTATGTTCAACTCCTATATACACGATAGTGTTATGTAAGATAGTTTAACACATTGTTGCTCAATGTTACTGTTTGTAGGTGCAAATTGTAAAAGCAGCAGCTCCTTTCAAAGTCTAAGAGTGCATTACTGTGACTTAAGTGTTCTTTCAATTTTCTTGTTGGTCTGTATTTCCAAAGTAATCAACTGGAATAAAAGATATGCTTATCTTTCCACAATAATTAGGGAATATTTGATAAAGGCCAAATACTCATAAAACATCCAAATCCTATCAAACAAAATATTACTTTTTACAGAGCACAAATTATCACTTAAAGAGTAGAGATGCATCCAATAATATTGATTCTTAAAAACAAAACTGCATTGAATGAAGAGAGACGGTAAATCCAATTAATATTGTTTTTTATCAGTATGCTGCTGCTGGAGTATGTGAATATCCCCTTGGGATTAATAAAGTATCTATCTATCTAACAATTGTCCATGATTAAGAATTTACGTTTCCCATATATAAATACAGGAAATAAAAGTTAAAACATGTTTGAAAGCAAAGCAGCAAGCATAAAGCCGAAAGGTTACAACATGCATCTGACACAATCTTCCAGGCAAACACAGGTGCTTAATTATTATAGTCAAAGAGTGACAACAGCAGCTGTGAACTGTAAAAACAAACTTAACAGGCGCATACTCAAAATCGGGGTTCTTGTATCACAGTTTTTACAGTAAAAGTAGCATTTCATTTTATAGTGAATCCGAGTTCAAATTTTGAATAGCATTATGTAAATTTACAAATCTACTACTATACAAAATTCAAGCTCTTCCAGGGAAAAAAAAAAAAATTATATACACTATTCAGCAATAAGATGACAATTCTTTATTTTCAACACAAATTCAAAGTTTAGAAAGCACAATAGCTCAAAGGTGGTAATAAAGCCACTGTATTTTGCCAGTACCCTGGTTTCACTCAAGGCATATCCATCACCATTGCAGACTTGATATATATTTCAAATATTTGATATAGTTTACTTCTAAATACTCCAGCAGCCAGCCTTCTACAGTCTATAGAGACAAAATTTTGAATGCTCTAAATGTCATGTTTGCAAGTGTGCCCTATGATAAACTGTGCTCCTGTTAACAGGTTTACAAAAATACAAATCGGTTAATTGAATTTAACTTACATTGTCTTATAATATTTAAATTATACACCCTGTTCTGTTTTCTTGTACTACTGACAATGACAATTCTCAATACATTAAAACACACACAATTTCCGCTTATCACTAGGTAAAATGTCTCAAGATACTCAGCTGAGGAATCACCTATGAAATGTTCTCGGAAAAGCAAAACTGCTCTAAGAACCTCATGTTAAAAAAAATAACCCAAACCAATATTACAAGATTAAGCATTAGAGGACATGAGAGAGCTTAAAACATTAATAGCAGGTGAAACGACTCAGAAACCAGGAACAGTTAAAGTGTAATACAAATGCAAAATGAAATAAGCAAATATGTATTATGTTAAATTATTCAATATAGCTTACTTAACCCCCATTTTTTCACATTTAATAGAAGTTCTTTACAGCTCTGAAGTTATTTGCAGCACCACTGTCTAGAACCACCTAAAGTCAGCTAAACTACTGCAAACACTATACAACACAAAGTATGGCACTCTTTTTTTTTTTTTTGTAAACAAAGTGTCTTAGAAGTATTAAAACACATTTCACTTACTATTCGGACTAGTAAAGAAGACTTTTAAATTTTTTTCTCATAAAAATGCTGTATCCCTTTGAGTCAACTTCAAATAAGCAATACTGGATATTCAAGAATTGCATATTCAACACAGACTCAAGTTCAGCTAAAGTTAAGAACAGAACCATTCACAATTAAAAACAAAATATTTTCTGCAAACAAATCAAAACATCGAAGTCTAAACTCTGTTTAAAACTATACATGCATATTAATTTTAGACGAATGTTTAAAATTCAATCACCCCAACCCATCCTCCATTTCTGCCATCTCATAGATTCAGTTGCTGTGTTCAAAATCTGCACCTGGACATTGTCTATGGGGAGATTTCATATTCTCTCTATTTCTCTGCTTTCCCACCCACTTCCCCAAATACATGCAAATTAGGTTAAATGGTCATTCCAAACTAACCCTGTGCAAGTGTGTAAGCAAATGCTGCAAGAGACTGGCCCCATATTTAGGACAGTTTTCCTGCTTTAAATCCAGTGTTGTTGGAATTGTCTCTGCAGGTTTCAGAATTTAATGTTATATACAGGTGCATCTCAAATTAAATTAACTTTTTGATGATATTCTATTTCAATAATTCAATTCAAAAAGTGAAACATATTAAATTGATTCATTACACACAAGAGTGATATATTTGAGTGTTTATTTTAATTTTACTGATTATGGCTTAATGAAATGAAATGAAATCTCAAAATTCAGTATCTCAGAATAATTAGAATATTACTTAAGACCAATAAAAAAAAATTTAATACAGAAATGACCTGTTGTGCTGACTTTACAATTGATAAAAAACAGTGAACCAACACCAGCAGATGATATGGCTCCCCAAATCATCACTGACTGTGGAAACTTCATACTGGACCACAAGCAACTTGGATTTTGTGCCTCTCCACCCTTCCTCCAGACTCTGGGACATTGATTTCCAAATGAATGGCAAAATTCACATTCATCTGAAAAAAAGGACTTTGGACCACTGAGAAACAGTTCAGTCCATTTTCTCCTTAGCCCAGGTAAGATGATTCTCACATTGTCTTTGGTTCGGGAGTGGATTAACACAAGGAAGACGACAGTTGTAGCCCATGTCCTAGATACGTCTCTGTGTGTGGTGGCTCCTGAAGCACTGACTCCAACCGCAGTCCACTCCTTGTGAATCTCCCCCAAAATTCTTGAAAGGGCCGTGCTTCACAATCCTCTCATGGCTGTGGTTATCCCTATTACTTTTGCACCTTTTGCTGCCACATTTTTTCCTTACACTCAACTTTCCACTAATATGCTTGGATACAGCACTCTGTGAACAGCAAGCTTCTTTAGCAATCACCTTTTGTGGCTTATCCTCCTTGTTAGGGGCGTCATGACTGTCTTCTGCACAACTGTCAAATATCAGTCTTCCTCCATGATTGTGTGGCCTACTGAAGCAGACGGAGAGACCATTTAAAGGCTCAGGACACATTTGCAGGTGTTTTGAGTTAATTAGCTGAGTGGAGTATGACACCAGGATTCTGCAATATTCTAATTTTTCCGAGATACTGAATTATGGGTTTTTATTAGCTATAAGCCATAATCAGCAAAATGAAAAGAAATAAATGCTTGAAATATATCACTCTGTGTGTAATGAATCTATATAATATACAAGTTTCTTTTGAATTAAATTACTGAAATAAATTAACTTTTTGATGATATTCTAATTTATTGATATGCACCTGTAAATAAGGATAGGATCAAAATTTTGTCCTGACTATCTAATATTACACATCACTGAACCCAACTTTGTTCTGCTCCAGTTTTAATACACAAGACTAAATATAAAATTGCTCTGTATACTGTACAGCAAGTACAGTGACTTCTGAAAGTGCTCATGTCCCTTTCCGCACACTTTGTGTTGTAGATTTAATTTTAACAGGAAAAAAAATTGTCATTTTGCCCATTGATTTATACTCAAGGACAAGTAAAAATGTCAATATTATTTATAAAATATTATAAAAAGGATTATTCGCAAGCAAATTTATTTCAGCCTTCTAAAAGAGCTCCTTAGCACCGAGAAGTACCTTAAATGTATCATTTTGAAACTCAACACAAGAAAACGTGTTTCAGTACCTCATGAGCCACTACCAAATACTTGTTCCATCAAATTTAAAATTAACATAATCACATCATCTTCAAGTTTTTGACTGCCTTCTTGGATACAACCACAGGTAATACTTTTTAAATTATTTCTCTCTAGAAGTTCAGGGTTTAAGACATGAACCAAAAGATGGTATTTTAACCCTAGATCATTTCACAATTTTTTCTTAAACTACTTTCGATGGTGATTTTCTTGTCTTTTAGACTAAGGTTTACTACATGACCTAAACACAATTCAGCTTTAGCTCATAGTTGTATATTCAGATATTGGCCTGAACAGAGAAGAGGTCAGCATTTCTTCAATGACAACATGTTTTTTTTGTCGAGATGTAGTACGGTAACTTCAAACTATGACAAATACAACCACCAAAAATGACCCATGGAGTGAAGTTCCATGGTCCATTTCATCTATAATTTCTACTTGTTCCTACTTTGTTAATAAAATATGTTTTCACTGTTGAGGAAATCCATAGATGTTGTATAGGCATTTGTGACTTGATGGAAAATTCTTTCTTGCATATAGAAATCTATTGGGATGATGAAGGCAAAATGACATGGCTCTACACCCTGTGAGCTAAAAACATTATCTCGAATTTAGTCAGCTATATACTGAGCAGGGTTAACCTACATCAGGCATTTTTTTTCCACCACATGACCCTAATTATGCTTACTGACTAACTCTACTGACTTTAACCATGGCAAGCAATGAAGTCTAAAAGTATCCAATTTCTGAGAATTTATCTCCTTCATCGATTTTATTATACAGTATATACAACTAAATCCTATGAGATCTTATCAAATTCATTGTGACAAATTGCAGTTTTTTTGATTTTTTTTAATAGCAATGAAAATGTAAATTTCAGTATGAAATTTTGCTCAACATGTTTAGATATAATCCACGAGTATCATTATCATATTGTTATTTTCAAAAATAATTTAAGTAGAGCACAGGATACTGTCGAATTTTTGCCTGGTAAATTAAGAGGTCTATAAATTCAATCCCCACCAATAAAGTCAGGTCATGTAGGACACTGAGCATTAAACTTTGCTCACATCCACTGAAGGGATTCCTTACCACAAATCAACATTCTGAAGACCAAGGAGAACAGTTCCCTGAACAGACTGAATGTGAAAGACATACAATCCACACATTACAGATTTGTATAGTAACCATGAAAGTATGTACCAACAAGTTACACAAATTACACTAGTTAGAAATATACTGAACCTGCAAAATTGTTATTCATTTAAATGTCCATTACAAAAAAACTGTAAATGAACTTAATGTAATACAACATGTTTCAGCTACTCAAAGAAAACACTGATAATGCACGGAATTCAGAATGAAACACCTTTTCCTTAGAATTCTAATTCTGTATGGTACTTTCTCATTTAACTCTGTATTACACCCACAATAATCAATAATATTTGTGACTCATCATTGCACAAGAGACAATATTAAGACATCATCTAGCTTAAATATTTCCACTTAAACACATAGCTAAAAAACAAAACTGTCAATTGATCATATTATAGTCCCATATTGTCTTGTTAATAAAACAAGACTATTTAATAATAAGCCATCAAATTAAATATACTGCCAGCACTTTGTCTTGTTAAGCTAATCTGAAACGACTTGCAACGTCCAAGTGAAAGGTTAACTAAAACTAATAGTTTTAATGCAGATAAAGGCAGAATATATACTGTACTTCCTAGGGCCGGCTCCAGTGTCCCTGTGACCCTGGATAAACAGGCTAGTAAAATGGATGGCTGATCAGATGCAGGAGAGCAAAAACAACTAGTGAACCAGTACTCCATCTTCTACATACAGTGATCTTCAAGTTCAGTCCTGGAAGCTCACTGTAGCTGCAGGTCTTTTTATCATCTAAGTTCATTAAATAAGCTGTTACTTCTTAGTTCGTGTTGCTTCTCTTCAGAAATTTCAAACTGGTAATGCAAATTTTTTACTAAATGAAGGAAGAATTCATATAAGATTTTTTTTAGTATTTTTGTTCTACTTTTCTGGTTACTTACCCTATTATTAAAATTAACTGGAAACATCACCAGTCAAAGACATGTAATAAAATAAATTCAAAAATATCTCTATTCTACATGGACTTTCAGTGTTCCTACTATACCTTTCCTCAGTAACAGAATGTATTAGAAGCTCTTTTGCCTGGTGCTCCCTGTAAAAACTAGTTCTCAGACGTCATTTTGAGGCACCATGAACACCTCCTGTCCACTTTTTGACTATCACCAATTGTAAATTACCCCATTTCTTGCTGTGAAAACATGTTTTGTTGCAAACAATTCCCTGTCTTTAAAGGCAACCCACAGCATCTATCCTATGCCTTTACTCCTCATGATGTTCTTCAGCTTCTCTTGCCAGACACTTCCTCTGTCAACTATGTCACCAAAGCCCAATCAAAATCCTCAGGGGGTCTAGACACACACAGAGACAAAGTAGTGTTTTATTATATAGTAGAAGATAGATAAACATACAAGCGGTCAGCAGTGAAATAGCTACCTTTTAGCAATCAGTATTTATTGCATGGTATCTGCTATGCCTGTATTAAATTGTTGGAATTCTGATACAACTGAGAACACACACCACAGAAAAAAGGAAATGACAGAGCTAACTCTCTAAAGATATTGCAACAAGTAAATTTTATGCCAATGTAACTTTTGCATAAATGAACAATTTATATCCCTCTATTAAAATTAAACATTTTATCAAGGTCTAACAGTAACACACAGTGGGAATTAAAAAAAGTGTACATGTTTTAAGTTATAACCTAATGGAATTCTAGTCATAATGAAAATTCTAACGTACGGTTCTGTCAGAGTCAAAATGACTGTCGCTTCTTTCTTCAGTATGCACTTTTCACTACTTTTACAGAAGCCTTCTTCAGGCTACACCCAACTGTAACTGGAGCTTACTATTCCATGGGAAGCGAGGATAGAGGAGGCCTAGGAAAGGAAGGGAATGTAGCATGCAGAACTGGTGGATGACTGCCGCAGACATGGATGAAAGTCAAGGTGCATGCCCATCAAGATGGGATGACGAGGCTTTACATCACAGTTGACCAGTAAGGCGTCCGCACATTTAAGCATTACAGAGCAGAGCAGGAAGAGAGCCACCAGGTCTAACACAGAAGCAGCAGAAAAACCCTTGAGGTGGCTTTTGCTAAAAAGGGGAGAAAGGAGTTTGACACTTGGACACAGGCCAAGGTTTGATCAACCTTGGTTGGCTCGTCTATTAGAGTGTGTATGGTGTTTGAAAGAAAGGAAACACCCAATGACTCCAGGTAATATCACTGACAACATGTCCAAGTTTGTGCATCGCCTGATGTATTCCTGTACTGTATACTGAAGAGACTGTATGCTGCAACCCAAGGAAGGTCAGTTATAAGCTTGCTATATTAAACAAATGTAGAAGATGCTATGAGGACAAGCTGCACCTCCCTGCAACCTGTCCCCAAAAAAAAAAAACCTTAGGGGGGGAAAAAAAATGTACCTATGCGAGTTACTTCACCCATTAAGCATGACAGCATGTACGATTTAAAATGGGTTGTTCATACTCCCTTGTGTTAACATCATAAATTAACAATTTACACAGTACTGCTTTCTGTATGTGTTTAGGAGGTTATTACTTTAATGTTTTTTTAGGAATTTGTTTTACTACCTGCTTAAGAGCACAATTACATAAACGACTTTAAAAAAAATAAAAAATAATTACAGAGAATCCATGTCATCCAAAAAAATAATTTAAATATACACTCTCCACAAAGAACGATCACAACACAAACAAAATTCACCAAAACTATATAATCTTTCTTACTTTCATCTCTGTAACATACTCCGTGTCTGCTCACTTCTCTCCTTTTCTGATACTGAAAATCTTGTCCATGTTTTCTTTACTGCATCCCATATCAACTACTGTAATTCCATACTGGCAGCTGCCCCTTCTAATCTGTTAACACAGCTCCAGAAGGTTCAAAACTCTGGTCCTTACACAGACCCACAACAGTGAGCACATAACACTCATCCTGTTCCGCTTTCACTGGCACCCCGTATCTTCTAGGACTGAATATAAAACATTACATACTAACCAATAATGCTTTAAATGCCCTTACAATGCTCCGTCACTGTTTTCCTATTCACCCACTAAGGTCTAGATAGACTCTGGCAACCTTTTTCTGCCCCAAACTTGCACTCTTCTCTGGGTGTCAAGGCCTTCAGCTCTAAGCACCCAGGCTTTGAAATGACCTCTCTAAACTGAGACCAATCAACTCAATCTGAGGTTATAAAAACAAATGAAAAATACTTTTACTCAGGAAGGTATTTAACTTACCCTGACATTCTGACCCATTTTTCACTTTACCCTGTCTGTCCAGAAGCTCAGGATGATTTGCATTTGTATCACAAATTATGGTATTTGTTCAGTTTTCTTGTAGAATTTTATATTCTTGCTGCTGTATTTGTCTCTTATTCTAATTCAATTGTTCTGCTTCGCGTACTTATCTTTGTTTAGTGTTTTATGCGTATATTTATTTGCTTCCAAAGTTTTACATACCCTGATGTTGATTTTGAATTTCTGTGAAGCACTCCGCACATGTGAAAGGCGCCATATAAATAAAATGTATTACTACTATGCTGGACAGGCTCAGCTAAAAAACCAATGTTTGACCAGCTAGTTGTTCAAAAACAAAACGGTCTAACAAATGTATTTTATTCCAACCTTCTAAATCCATTCTTGATTAACATTTAAAGTACTGTTTACACAGTTGTCTTCCTTGTCTTCATCTTTTGCCCCTTATATCCCTTCACAGCCCAATTGTCTGCAAAACGAGGGTTCCCGTTCGTTTTAACCAGGTTGCCACACTGCACCGTATTTTACAACTATGACTTGCAAGACTGCTCTTACGGGCCTAAAGCCATACTAGAACTAAAAATGGAAAATAAAAAACAGTGCTGGCGCAGTGGACGGGATTTTAAGCCTCCACCTTCACTTCAATTTTCAATCACACAAAATAAAGGAAGAAAACTACCAGGGAGAACAGGCCGCGAATGGGGGTGCACTAATTCACACCACCGCATTGGCTCTATGAAACATTTACCTTCTTATAGATTGAAATAAGACCAAGAATTGTTCATGTCACTTGAGGTCACTCAGATATTCGGCCAAGCTTTGCGGCAAGAACAACGCGATCAAGCCGCCACAGTATAAATCGGCAAAAGGGCGACTTTGTGCAATCACATGTTTCAGGAGGTTGAAACCACGTTGCCGCCGGCAGAGGCATTCTGGGAAATATAAAACCAGAACTTTGAGGAGTTGCAGCACAATCCGGTTTGCTTTGAGAACGAATTGCACGAACCTACACCGGTTTGAAAAGGTGTATATCACGAACAGATGCCACTATCAGACAAGTAAAACTCTGCCCGTCGGATCCTAGCGACTCGCGGCTGCCGAGTTATTAGCAGGCCTCTGTTTGCTCTCACGCCACGCGTGGATGGTACATGTTTGTCACCTTTCCCTTCTTCGCAAGTTTTGGCAGCAAAGTGCTTCTACGTATTATGCATGTAAAGGATCTCAAGTGGCACGCTTCGCAAACCGAATGCCTTTGGGCACATGTTTAATCAAACTGCATTACGTTTCTTTAAAATCCACGTAACACGCAAGCAGAATCGACCATGTGCTCCTGGCACAGCTAGCTGCCGGTCGACCTCCTTATCCGTCTGAGCAGTAGCCCAGATGAAGCACGACCACCACGCTGGCAGCGCACGTATAACTAATCGCCCTTCCTTATTTAGCATGTGGCAAAGATGAGCCACTGACTTCATAAAATCGAAATTCCCTGCATCATTTTAGCTTCGCCTTTAACGCAACACTTGGGGGGAGGGGGTCTCGGTTGTTACTTGTCGTGGGTCCACAGATCGGCCAGAAACCATCAATGTCGAAACTTAAAAGCACAACACACTTAAAGCAGACTGCCAAACGCCCTACAAAATCGCGATAACGGGTAACAACGTGATTAAACACGACGGGCATGGCGTCCCACCCCCACCCTTTCCTAAAAACACGAGTTTCCGTAATCCGGACAGGGGGAAACATGCGTGCCGAACACCGACTACTTCTCAGCTGTCAGTGTCATAAGACGGCACGGGGAACACTCAAGCGAATTTAAACCGAAACCTCGCTAGCATATTACAGATCAGCAGCATGCACGTGCAGGCCTTGTCAGTGACACCCTTATTTAAACCGAGTCATTTCTGCAGAGTTGGCCGTAGAGAAGCAAACTCTGAACTTCACGTTGTCTCGTGGTCTCTTTTCATGTACTATTTGAGATCTGCATACTCCGTCACGTTCCTCTTCCAGGTACATGAAAGAGTTTGCAGGCCTTGTGTTAATGTTTAAAAGGAGTAGTCTCCCATTGGCATCCTGCCTCCTCAACATGACAGTCACTGTCCGCAACAAAACACTTGGGGGGGTAAAAAAAACACCAGGCGTGCCCAGAAGAGCAAAAGCATCTCGACCTTGCCAAACAGATATCCGCAACCCCGTATGTACCCACCGTGATGCGTCTGTCCGTTCACAGTGACCACTTGGACGGAGTTCATTTTCTTAGTCCACGGGTTCACCTTGGGAGGGGGAGCCTCCATGAACACCTTCTTGTTACCGTTTCCCCGCTCCGTTTCTTCCTTGTCCATGTTCACCTTGGCCTGGTTGTTGCTCTCATCTTTCACCTGTTTAACGCTGGGTTCATTGGCGGCAGATCCCCCGAGCTGCTCACCGTCTTCCCCCTTCACGTTGCTGCTCTCCATGGCAGCGGCGCTGGGCGACGGCTCTTTTCTCTCCTCTTTCTCCTCTGTCTCGAGATGGTTATCCTCGTGTTTCATTTTGCTCGCGTGCCCGTGCTCCTCTGCTTGAATTAAGGGGTTAGAGGGTAGGAGAGTCTCCACCTGAGTGGCCATTTCCCCCTTCTTTTCCTTTGCTACCCCCAAAATCTTCTGGAACTCCAAGAGTGTTTTCAAAACTGGAAGTGAAGCCGGGGCGCTTTTCCCCACTCCACCCCTAGACCAAAAATCTTTTAGTCTAAGACGTAGAGTGGATGTTTTGAATTAAAACAAAAAAACACGTATACCGCAAATATCTCCTTAAATTTTCTAATGTAATCGCCTAATCTCTACACTAGCACCAATATGGAAGAACACCACGCGATCGACGTGAACGCGCAGGGACGTAAACGGGGCGTGGTTACGCCAGGATGCACGAGATTCTGAACGTAATGGGGGCGGGGAGGACTCTTAAAGTGACAAGCGTCCTTTTGGAACTTGAGCAAATGTTGCGCTTTTTATACTGTTCTTCGATCGTTTTTAATTTTCATTTTTGATTGACTAGTGGAAATAAAAAAAAGTGGATTATTGCAAACGAAAAACGGAATATGCATTGAGTGAAATGTTTATTTGACAAGCCAATCTTCTCACCATTTTCTGAATATAATTTATAGAATGTAGGCTCTTCACTGAGGAAAAAACCTGTTACTTCAGCAAGAGCACCTAATAGTCGGAAACAGTTCAGTTAATTATGCTGTTCTTCACAGGTCACCCAGAATCATTTTGTGCTCATAAGAATTACTTAGAAACGCTTTGAAGTCGCTCAGTTTTTTGTCTAACAACTCCTGCCTCACCAATATAAGAAGTCCTCACATATGATCAGATACCAGTCAAAGTAAAAAGTATGTGAACCCTTTGGAATTATCTGGTTTACTGCATGAATTGGTCATAACAAATGATCTGATCTTCATCTAAGTCACAGGTACTGATATACACAATGAGCTTAAGCCAATGACACAGAAAAAATTCTACTCTTTTGTGTCTTTATTTTACAAACGTTCACAGTGGTAGTGGAAAAGTAAGTGAACCTTGGGATTTAATAACTGGTTGACCCTCCTTTGGCAGCAATGACCTCAACCAGGTAATTCCTGTAACTGCAGATCAGAACTGCACATCATGCGGGGGGAATTTTAGCCCATTCTTCCCTGCAGAACTGCCCTCTTTCACATTCTTTGGTTGTCTTCTGTGTATGGAACTCTTCAAGTCATTCCACAGCATCTCAATAGGATTGTGATTTGGGCTCGGACTGGGCCACTCCAAAAGGCAGAGTTTGTTCTTCTGAAGCCATTGTGCTGTGGATTTGCTGCAATGTTTGGGGTCATTATCCTGTTGCATCACCCAGCCTCTTCTGAGAGTTGATGGACAGACACCCTCACATTATCCTGGAGAATTTGTTGATAAACGTGAATTCATTTCCCCCTCAATGATGGCAAGTTGTCCAGGCCCTGATGCAGCAAAGCAGGCCCAAATCATGATGTTCCCTCCACCATACTTTACAGTAGGGATGATGTTTTGATGTTGACATGCAGTGCCGTTTTTACGCCAAATGAAGTTCTGCTTGTTCCTCTCAAATAGTTCAATTTTGGTTTCATCACTCCACATGACAAAACATTTTCCCAGTACCGTTGTGGAGTGTCCAAGTGCTCTTTCATTAACTTCAGGCATTCAGCAATGTTGTTTTTTTGATAGCAGTGGCTTCCTTCTTGGTGTTCTGCCATGGACTCCTTTCTTATTCAATGTTTTGCGTATAGTTTGACTCATGAACAAAGATGTTAGCCAGTTCTAATGACTTCTTGAGGTCCTTTGCTGTCACTCTAGAGTTCTTCTTTACCTCACTGCTGACTATGCATTGTGCTCTTGGGGTCATCTTGGCAGGGCTCCCACTTCTAGGCAGAGTAGCCACAATACCAAATTGTCTCCATTTATAGACAACTTGCCTAACAGTAGACTGATGAATATCTAAAATCGTTGAGATGACTTTGTAACCCTTTCCAGCCTTATGTAGACTAACAATTCTCAATCGTAGCTCTTCAGACATGCACGAGGCATGATTCCCATCTGGATACGCTTCTTGTCAAAAGCTCAAACTCAAACTTTATAGTGTTTTTTATCAATCAAAGTAATTCTAGGCCACACCTCTGAACTCATTTCATTAAATGGACTCCAGGTGTGCTAAATTCTGACTGCAATGAGCTTTTTAAAAAGTCATTAGCTTAGGGTTCACTTACTTTTTCCAAACTTCAGTATCACAGTTTGAATAATTTATTCAATATGGTCAAATATTCTCTGAAAATCTGTGTATCTTTAGTTATAGGAGACTGTGTTTCTTCATTATTGTGACTGACATGAAGATACAGTATGACCATGTTTTATATGGGAATTAGACATAAATATAGATAATTCCTAGGGGTTCACATTCTTTTTACTTTGACTGTAGATATATGATTAGTTCAAACCAACTTGATGGCTGGTTATGCAAGACATCAAGCTTTTTGGGGTTCCACCCTATTTTTGTCCCAAAAGAAAAAAAACAAAACTCATTTTTAAGCCATGTTTGGAACATATTTTGTGCAGGAAATTACACCTTTATGATAAAGTTTAAACCAACTGGTGTCTTCAGCAAAAAAGATAAGAAGGACTTGGAGTTTGTGCAGGCACAATGACCAACCCCAGGGGTTCACCCCCTATTGGAATGTGAGGGGTCAAAGTTGCTCCTTTTCACAAAACATTGAAAAAATGGGGACTGAACATACAGGCATGTAGAATGTCATTTCATGCTATGTCAAAGCTGCTAATCATGAATATGATCATATTTTTGATACTTGGTCCTTTACTAGGGATCTAACCGTCCATGGACCTTTATCACAGGGTGAAAAATGACACATTTATACTACAATTGAGAACTTTTAAACATTTAAATTGAAGCACCATTTTAATATTTCAGATATTTGATGCTACTATTCTTGTTTATTATGTACTTCTGCCTCATTAACTAAATCATTACAATTCTTATGAACACCCAGTATTAGATAGGTTTACACTAATTCAGATTGATTTAATGTTGTTAGTCAACCTAATTGGATAGATAGATTTGTAAAAACATAGCATTTTCCATTACTGTATATGATCAAATGGAGACAAAGCTGGACAAGAAGGAAGCAGGTAGAACTTTAGAACATTGCAAAAAAACAGGTCATTAGGTTCAACAAGTTCATTGATCTTACTGAAAACCCCTAATGTCCTACTGTCCACCACACTAGTTGGTAATGTATTCAAAGTGTCTATGGTTGTTGGCAAGAAGAAAAACATTTAAACTATTCTGGAAAATCTGCCCCCAACAAATTACCAACTATGTCCCAATGTTCTTATTACATAATTTATTTTGAAGTAACAAATGGGATCCACTGCACTAATTCTTTTCATGATTTTAAACACTTCAATCATGTCCACTCTTAGTCTCCTTTTGCTTAAACTGAAAAGGTTCAGTTTCTTCACTCTGTCCTCATAGCTCAAACCCCTTAGTCTTGTCATCAGCCTAGTTGCTTTACTCTAGAATTTTTCTAGTGGTGCTATGTGTTTTTCATAATATCGAGACCACAGCTGTACACATACACAGTACTCCAGGGGAGGCCTCAGTAGTTTGTTATGTAACCTCCCCTAACTTATACTCCACTCTAACATCCTATTAACTTTCTTGATTGCCTGTGTACTCTGTGTGGATATACAGTAGATAATGATGAGTCCACTTTCAACTTTCGGACTTCCCATTGTATGTTCAAATTTAAAATTTCTACTTCCTACATGCAATACTTTACATTTACTTACTTTCAGTTTTATCATGCATAAATCTTCTCAAGCCGGTGTGCTGTCCAAGTCCCTCTGCAACAATTTATCTGATTCTGCATTATTTGTCCTTCCACCTAGTTTGGTATCAACTGCAAACTAAACCATCTTATTGATTATGTTCTTGTCCAGATTGTTTACGTATATTACAAAGAACAGCAACTTCAACACTAACCCCTGAGGAATACCATTTTTAACATCACCTAATTCAGAGAAAGTTCAACTCTCCATAACCCTTTGCCTCTTGTGTTTGAGACAATTTTGTTGCAAACTACAGACCATGCCTTGAAAACTTACTTCTTTCTTTATGATCACTAACCTTTCATGTGGTACTTTATCAAATGACTCTAAAATATCAAGATAAATACTATCATGTGCACCTCTCTGATTGTATTCTTTTGTTGCTTTGTCAATGAACTGTAACATATTTGCAAAACACAAACTTCCTCGTATGAACCCATGTTGACTAATTGCTTATACTCCTGGACTCGATATGCAGTGCTCAATCTTTTTCTTCCATTAAATTACTGTGATGCACATTAAGCTTACTCTTCTATAGCTAGTTGGATCCGGCCAAACACCCTTTTTATGCAATGGGATATTTGCTAGTGTCGAGTCTTTGGGAATTTCCCTCATGTGCAGAGTTTTTCAGGAAAGTAAGTACTAAGCATTTATATATGTACTCATTAACTTCCTTAAGCATTCAAAGATGAATGTTATCTGGTCCTGGTGAATTGTTAGAGGATCGGAACACCAATCCATCAGTGGGGAACCTGAACTCCCCTAATTTATAGTCACCCATGAACCAAGGATCATGTTTTTCTACTGTAAAGCAGAAACATTGGAAGGACAAAGAAAATCCACATAAATGGCAGCTAAGTCAGGAAGTGAACTGGGTCAGGTCAGGGCAGGTAGGGGAGCATGCACTGGTACAGCACATTGCTGCAGCCGCCACACAGTGAAACAGCTCAGGATCATGGTTGGCAACCCCCCAGGCAGACACGTGGTTCAGTCCCACCCTCCAGAAATGACCATCTGTCTGCTGCAGCCAGGTGTTATTTGGGCATCCTCTTGACCTGGTTCACCCACTTGGGTCCTCCACAATGAGGATCCTGCAAGCCAGATAACCCACTAGGAATCGCACCAAATGACCATAGTCCTGTAACTGACGATCCCTCACAATGCACGTAATGTGCCTCAATCAAGACTTCATGAGCAATGCACATTTGACACAAAGTCAAACCAGCGGTAACCAAGGATTCTCCAAAGACACACAGTAACGATGGAGTCCAGTTATCTGAGGTCACTAGAGAGCGTTCATGTCTTAGCAAAACAGGAAGGAGCAGGACTCCAAAGACTTGGACCTTAGTCCTTTTGCAGAGATATCGGGAGTGCCACACACCCCCTTTCCAGTGACCTCATGACCCCCCATGCTATCCCAATCCGTCTACTGACTTCACAGGAAGAGTCACCAGAGACATGAATGTCACTGCCCAGGTAAGTAAACCTCTCAACAAGGTCAACACTCTCTCTGCAAACAGACACACAGGCTGGATCTTAAGAAGGGTGACCGGAGGGTGTGTTCCAACTACAGAGGGATCACACTCCTCAGCCTCCCTAGAAAAGTCTATTCGGGGGTTCTGGAGAGGAGGGTCCGTTGGATAGTCGAACCTCAAATTCAGGAAGAACAGTGTTGTTTTCCACCTGGTCGCGGGGTGCATGGGACTTTGCCCAACCAGTCTACATGTGTTTTGTGGACTTGGAAAAGGCGTTCGACTGTGTCCCTTGGGGAATCCTGTGGGGGGTGCTCTGGGAGTATCGGGTACCGGACCCCCTGATAAGGGCTGTTCAGTCCCTGTACAACCGGTGTCAGAGCTTGGCCTGCATTGCTGGCAGTAAGTCAAACCCATTTCCAGTGAGAGTTGGACTCCGCCAGGGTTGCCCTTTGTCCCTGATTCTGTTCATAACTTTTATGAACAGAATTTCTAGGTGCATCCAGGGTGTTGAGGGGAGGTCCGGTTTGGTGGACTCAGGATTGGGTCACTGCTTTTTGCAGATGATGTTGTCGTGTTTGCTTCATCAGGCCGTGATCTTCAGCTCTCTCTGAATCGGTTCGCAGCTAAGTGTGAAGCAGCTGGGATGGGAATCAGCACCTCCAAACCCGAGACCATGGTCCTCAGCCAGAAAAGGGGGGAGTGCCCTCTCAGGGTTGGGAGTGAGATCCTGCCCCAAGTGGAGGAGTTCAAGTATCTCAGGGTCTTGTTCACGAGTTAGGGAAGAATGGAGCGTGAGAAAAACAGGCGGACCGGTGCGGCGTCCGCAGTGATGCGGGCTCTGCATCGGTCTGTCGTGGTGAAAAAGGAGCTGAGCCGTAAGGCAAAGTTATCAATTTACCAGTCGATCTACGTTCCTACCCTCACCTATGGTCATGAGCTATGGGTAGTGACCGAAAGCACGAGATCGCAAATACTAGCTGCTGAAATGAGTTTCCTCCGCAGGGTGTCTGGGCTTTCCCTTAAATCTTTGAGGGCTGAATATTTTTACAAAAACGTAGTTTTCTGAAAAGCACACAAAGCAACTCTTTCTCACATAAATCAACCTAAAATATCTGTCGCTACTAAAATATCTGTGTCTGCTGTTGGTGCATGTTTGGCATCTAAGGACAGGGGCACTTTGATGGTCAGCAGGAATGCACAGTGGGCCAGCTGACTGGCAGGTGGGTGGCGCTGGTGGTCGCAGTGTGGACGCAATATGGTTTGTAACCTCTTGTCATCGTAAGTGGTGGTCATCCCAGGCGAACGCTGCTGTAGGCACATCAGCTACACAAAAGTGTTCAGCACCACGATCAGCTGGGGACCGATCAGCTGATGCTGGCACCTCAATTTCATTCTCCAGTTCACTTGAATCAGACTCGGAGTTCGACAAGTCAGAGTCCTATTCAACGAAATTACGAAACATGTCCATGGAGTATTTTTGCTTTGCACATTAGCTTTGGTGTCTCACCAGATGTTGATGCCATTTTAGAGGTTGTTTGCTCTTCACTACTCATGCACGCATTGGGAATCAAGGTTCAATCAACAAAGATATGCAACTTTCTTTCTAGTAAAGAGAGTCAAACTAAAATGTAAGGGAGATTTTTGTTAGTTTACAGCTGCCGAATTTTGACAAAAGTCGACATCAGTCCTGAAAGAGTTAAAGATAGGGTGAGAAGCTCAGTCATCCGGGAGGGGCTCAGAGTAGAGCTGCTGCTCCTCCGCATCGAGAGGAGTCAGATGAGGTGGCTCGAGCATCTGATCAGGATGCCTCCTGGACGCCTCCCTGGCGAGGTGTTCCGGGTACGTCCAACCGGAAGGAGGCCCCGGGGAAGACACAGGACACGCTGGAGGGACTATGTCTCCTGGCTGGCCTGGAAACGCCTCGGGATTCCCCCTGAAGAGCTAGAAGAAGTGGCCGGGGAGAGGGAAGCCTGGGCATCTCTGCTCAAGCTGCTGCCCCCGTGACCCGACCTCAGATAAGTTGAAGAGGATGGATGGATGGATCTTGGTTTTAATCCAGGACACTTGCAAGACCAGACACTCAGACTTCTCACTCCATCTCTCTGGAGACCAGACCAGATCCTCCATTGACTCTGCAAACATCACAGCATCATTGGCAAAGTCAAGATCAGTAAATCTCACTTCACCAACAGATGCCCCACAGCCGCTGGACCCCACAACCCTGCCTAATACCCAGTCCATGCAAGCATTAAAGAGAGTAGGAGCAAGAACACGCTCCAGACAAACCCCAGAATCACATGGGGAAAAAACAGAGGTTCTGCCTACACTCTGCACAGCACTCACAGTACCATTGTACAGGCCAGCCATGATATCCAACAACTTTTGAGGGGATCCTGCGAAGTCTCAGGATATCCCAAAGGGCAGCTCAACTGAATCAAATGCTTTATAAAAATTGACAAAGGCTGCAAAGAAACTCTGCCCATATTCATGCTTGCGCTCCAACAGAACCCTCAGAGCCAGAATGTGGTCGAGGGTAGACTTCTGAGCCGTAAAACAAGACTGCTCCATTTGCTGGTGGTAGGTGAGCAAGTAATCACGGATCCTATAGAGGATGGCCTTAGCAAGGACCTTAGCCGGCACCAAGAGCAGTGTTATCCCCCTGTAGTTGCCGCAATCAAGACGATCACCTTTCCCTTTCCAGATTGGAACGACAAGTTCCATTTTCCAGTCAGTTGGGATGATACCCGTCTCCCAAATGGAAGCAAAGATTCCTTGGACTCCCAGGAGGACAGCCTTTCCACCGGCCTGCAAAAGTTCACCCCAGTTACCACAGATCCTTGAAGCCTTCCCTACCCTCAGCTGGTTCACCACATGTGCAATCTCAATGAGACTATGTGGTTCACAGCTAATTGGACAATCATCCTCAAGAAACATGGACCCAGAGATATCCAAAGTCCTAGCCAGAGGATCAGCTTAAACAGCTGCTCAAAGTAGCCAGCCCAGCAGGTCACAACTGCAGTATCATCTGTAAGGACCGTTCAATCAGCCGCCCTGACTGTCACTCTCCAAGGAACAGATTTGGAAGTGCATAATGCTTTCATTGCTCTCTAAGTAGGACATGGGTCACTAGACCATAGATGGTGTCGCACCTAAGCCTGTAAACCTCACACAAACTGTGAGGAAAATTGTTAGAAACAGCCTAATCTGGGAGTCTGGTCAGGTCCAGCTTCATTTTCCTAGTAGGTGGTAGCCTACTGGACCTAAGCTGGATCTTCAGAGTAGCAACAGCAAGTCTGCGGTCAGAATTCACAAACTGGGCACTTCTGTAGACCCTGTAGTTTTTGTAAAAGCCAATCACAAGGATGTGATTGATCTCCTTCACCGCACCACCAGTATTGGAGTACCTGGCTCAGTGCAGGTCAGGGAAGTGGAACCAGGATCCAGTGATATGCAGCCCCTGATATTTTGCAAACTCATGGAACATGTAGCCACTTTCACCACATCGCCAGACCCATGGGGACTGACACAGTCCTTATAGCCAGTCATATTAGTGCCAGTGGTCGCACTGAAGTCACCTATGACCAGATGAGTGTCATTTCACTGGCACCCATCAATCATCCAGCAAAGTTGTGAATAAAATGTCTCCCTCACTGAGACATCACTCATCGTGGTCAGAGCATGCACTGAGACAACAGACAAGACACCCAGTGTGCTGTAATCTGAGCCTCATAATACGCTTGTTGAAAGGAGTGACATTGGAAGAAGCTGACCTGGCACAGCAACAGCAACTCCCCTAGTATGGCAGCCATCAGAGCAACCAGACCAATAAAAGGTGTACCCACTACACAGATCTGGCCAGTCCCAGGTCTGCGCACCTCAGAGAGCATCGCCACTGAAATGTGGAGTTTATGAAGCTTCTCCAACAGCAGAGGAAGATGATCATCATGCAGGAGAGACAAGACGTTCCACGCGCCTACCTGGATAGGCCAATTCCAGTTGGGACCCAAGTGCTGCCTTGCATCGGGTGACACCTCAGCACCACACACGTTCCAATCCCCAACAGGCCTGACCCCATTGGCTCACTGATGGTTTTAACTCTTCCAGGGATGAGTCCCAAGGGCATCCCCTTCATAACACATCCAGCCTTAATATGGGCAGCTACAGCACAGCTACTCCCGTGGAGAACAGAAAGGAGTCCTGTCTCTTGTCTCAGAGCTATGTGAAGTTTTTTTGTTGTTTTTTGTGGTGGCTTGAGTGCCAATTCTGCCACCAGCCCCCATGAGTTCCTTGTAAGTTGAAGGACCACTTGTAGGGTCGGATGCAGTATTTAGTGTCATGCCCAGGATAGAAAGTATGGTAGGCACCATGTTAAATTTAGTTTATTCCCACATAGTTTTTTTTTCACTCAAAATTAACTCAAATCACTTTTTAAAATTTAAAAGTATAAAACAGAAATGTACATAACAGTGCAATAGTCACTTCTTTTTGACACCCACTTCATGCCCAACCTACCAGGAAAGGGGTCTCTTTTTGAACTGCCTTTCCCAAAGTTTCTTCCATTTGTTCCCTACAAGGTTTTTTTTGGGAGTTTTTCTTTCATTTTTTAGAGAGTGAAGGCTGGGGGTCTGTCAAGAGGCAGGGCCTGTTAAAGCCCATTGCGGCACTTATTGTGTGATTTTGGGCTATACAAAAATAAATTGTATTGTATAAGTATACAGTATATTTTTTGAAAATGAATACTAAACTGTGACTAAGACGTAACAGTGCAGATCACTCTTCAATAGTGCCAGATATCTTATATATTGTTTTAAATAAAGTCAAAATATTTTCTGAGTCATTGGTTTATTTAGTTGAATATTACATCATGACCTCTGACAGACTCATAATCTTTTGTGATTGTTTTTTTTCATGTTGATGCCTGTGTTGTTGTTTTCAATTGTTTTTATGAATTTAATAAACTGTTATGGATTTCTACAGCATGTGAATTAAGATATACACCATCTTATTTTTTTCTTAGCCTACCTTTTTCTTGGACTTCAAAATATTTTGTTTAAGGAAAATTTCATTAACTCTTTTAGGAATGGTACATAGTACTTTATATCATTTTCATAAACAGCAGAGTAATTTTATTACTTCCAAAATGCAAAATCCCCTGTATAGTACTTGTAATTTTTATATGATCAAGTGGAAGACACTTATTAGAAAAGTGAGTTATACTTTTAATTCTTAAAATACAGCAAGTATTTCTATTCAGTTATTGGATTATAAAATGTATTGTCTATTAGGTTACTAATAGGGTCATAAAAGGTTAAATTAATAATGAAACAGACAGAAAGGGAAGAGAACATTAATTAATGCTTTTAAATATAGAGAAAATGTGTTAACTCCACACAGATACGAACCTAGCCTGGCAACGGTGGGATATATTAGGCAGTAACTGAACAGTCAGTTCTTGAAGATGATGTATTGGGAGCAGCGGAAATGGTCAAGCGTAAGGATCTGAGTGACTCTGGCAAGTGCCAAATTGCAATAGTTAGGCAACTGTGTAAGAGCATCTCCATAATGACGAGCAACTTCTTGTCAGGTGTTTCTGTTATGCAGAAGTTAGATCCTGCCAAAAGAGCTCCAAGGATAGACAACAGGTGAACCAGAGACAGGGTTATGGGTGCCCAAGGTTCATTGATGCATGTGGGGAAGCAAAGGCTAACCCGTCTGGTCTGATCCCTCAAGAGAGCTACTGTAGCACAAACTACTGAAAAATTTAATGCTGGCTATTTGAGAAAGGTGTTTGAACACACAGTGCATCGCAGTTTGATGCTTATGGGGCTGCATAGCCACAGGCTGGTCAGAGTGTCCATGCAGACCCCTGTCCACCGCTGAAAGTGCCTACAATGGGCATGTGGGCATCAGAACTGGACAATGCAGCCATGGAAGAAGGTGGCCTGGTCTGATGAAACACATCCTCTTTTAGATCATGTGGACGGACAGGCGTCTTTTACTTGCGGAAGAAATGGCAGCAGGATGCACTGTGGAACGAAAATAAGCTGGCAGAAGCAGTTTGATGTGATGGGCATTGTTCTTCGGGAAACCTTGGGTTCTGGCATTCATGTGGATGTCACTTTGACATGTACCACCTACCAAAAGATTGCTGCAGACCATGTTCAGCCTTTCCAATCGAGCATTTGTGGGATGTGCTGGAAAAACATGTCTGATCCAAGGAGGACTCACCTCACATCTTACAGGACTTAAATGATCTGCTTGGTACCAGATACCAAATGACACCTTCAGAGGTCTTGCGGAGTCTGTGCCTCAATGAGTTAAAGCGGTTTTGGTAGCACAAGGGGTAACTCTACAGCATAGTTTCTTGTACTGGATCAATACTTATTTTCCTGAATCTTATTCCTTCATTTTTGGATGACAGATGACCTAAGCTTATCACTGTCAGTGAATTCCAACACAAGGACCAAATCCAAATCCATGCTTGTGCCGATTGTGGGAAAATTTGCTGTAACAATAAAACTATCTGCATGTTTTTGAAATGATACCAGATACCAAAAAAAGAAAAGGAAAACCTCACAGAAACACAAAGAGAGCATGCAAATACTGCACAACATAGCATTCTAGTCAAGAACTATGAACATTCAGAAACAGCAATGTTAGTCAATGTACCACCAGCATGCCCTATAATATTTTAAATATTTGGCAGCATATGTTGTTGCTATCAGGTCCCATAACATCATTTTTATTTACCATTTCTCTTTGAAATAGGGCAATATCATATGTTAATATTAGTCAGTTCTGCTAAGTAGTAAATAGGCACATTTTTTTAAAATTACATTTCATACCTTTAGTTATACATTATGTACTGTCTGTGCTGTCTGGTGTGTATGAACAGCATGTTTCTAAAATACTGTGAAATCGATACATTAAGCAGTTTTGTAAACAGTTTAATCTAATTCTGGTTTGCTGAGTGTCACAGCTTATCCTAATAGCAGTGGACAGAAGCTGAAAATTGTGTTAAAAACTAGACCTGTATTGTCATGATAGATCACTTGATAACCCAAAGTGAATGCTGGGAATCTCATAATCTCTGATAACATATAGGTTCCAACACTAGACAAAATGGATACATCCGTAACTGCGAAAGGAACCATTTAACAAAAGAAACACACATACAGTACTAAAGGGTTTTGTAATCCATTATAATAGATGTTCTTGATTGATTTTTTTTCAAATAAAAATTACTTTCTGTTCAACTAGTCAGAAGGAGTTGGTAAACAAGATCTACATGGTCACATGGTCATCCACTTTGGCCAACTGTTAGGGAGTGACAGAGGCATCCATTATCAGTACAGATGCAGGTCTAGACGCGAGTGTACAAGGAGCCTGGATTTGGGGAGAGTACACTTGGTGCCATACATCAAATAAGAAATACCCATGAACATTTGCACCTAATGTATAGAGCAGTACTGCCAAGGGGTACATAAGGTGTGGTGGTTTGTTGTTGTTTACTTGGAAATTTAGCAGGAAGATGCAGATAGCTATATAAATAAAATGTATTATTATTATCATACCAAACTTCTGATTCCTATTGTAGAATTGGAGTGTCAGGCAAATCATTAGAATTACTGTGTTAATTATAAAAGTGGCATTTAATTATAAAAAGAGCATTTCTTCTGAAAGGTTTGGGATTGGAGGCCAGCTCTTGACAACCATCTTAAAGTACAGGACAAACAAAGTTCTTTCTGCAAGAAGAGATTTTCTATATTCAGTCCTGAAATATTGTGGTGCATTTTTTATCAGCACTTTTTATATAATGACTAGTTCCTGTCTGACAGGTTATTACTATAGTCAGTCATGGTGACAAACTCTGGAAAGTAACTGGAAAAATTAGAACACATGTACAAGTAGGCAAAATGAGATTTGTAAAAACAATATGCTACATTTCTTGAAATGATAGTATAACAAGAATAAGTATACAGGATGGTTTTGATGAAAACTGCTCCTTCTCAGAACTAAGGTGTTTGTGAGAGTGAGGATAGGGTGGCCCTTCACATGTCCCACTGAAGATGTATCATTTGGAGGATGGAGAAAACCTAGTAGCAGACCTAGGACTTGCTGGATAAATTATATACATTGTCTTTAAAAGATATTCACCCCTTTGGAAGTTTTAAAATTTTATTGTTATACAACATTAGATCACAGTGGATTTTATTCAGCTTTTTTGACACCGATTAAAAGAAAAATGACTTGTTAATATCAAAGTGGAAACAGACCCCTGCAAATTGATCTAAATTAAATACAAATATAAAACACAAAATATTTGATTGTGTTAAGTGTTCACCTACTTTATTATGTGTCACCTAAATAATCACTGTTGAAGCCACTTGGTTTTGGAAGTCACAAAAGTAGTTCAATGGAGATTACCTGTCTGTAGTCAAAGGGTTTCCATTGATTGTACTATAAATCTACCTGCATTTGGATGATCTAGGTTATGGTGGTTTAGTATCTTATTCTGACACACACAATGGAAACCAAAAGACACTCCAAGCAACTCCATGAAAGGGTGATTAAAAAGCACAAGTCAGGATATTGAGACAACAAAATATCCAAGTCATTGGGAAATGGAAAGAGTCTGGCACTGGCACTGGTACTGGCACAGCTGTAAATGTGCATAGAGTAGGCCATTCAGAAAAACTGACTGATCATGCAAGGATAAGACAAGCAAAAGCTCTAATGACAGAGACTGAACAGACTGTGCAAACAACAACTATTACCTGTTGAAGCTCTATGGGTGAGAACAGAAAGCCATGGGTAAAAAAAAAAAAACGGACATGATACACCAGCCAGAAGGCACATGGGAGTCAACAGGAACAAGGTTTTATGATCTGATGAGATCAAAATTGAGATTTGTTTAGCTGTCAGACTAAATATACTGTACTATGTTACACCAAACATTATCAAAAATAAACCATTCCCACCATGATGTATGGTACCGACACTATCATATTGTAGGGATGCTTCTCTGTAGCAGTCCTTTGAAGGCCTGTGAAGGTAGAGCGTACAATGAAGGCAGCAAAGGAAAAGCCTGATGGCTTTGCAGATGATTTTTTGCTCTAGCAAGGCAACAACTCCAATCATTTAACCAAAAGTACGCAGGAATGGTTTAAAAACATTAATGTCCTGGAATGACAGAGAGAGCGTGCATATGGCATTTCATTTGAAAATTTGTGGCTGAACCTGGAAAAGGCTGTTCAGTCATGATCCCCATGAAACCTGACAGAGCTTGAGCAGTTTTGCAAAGAAGAATGGGAGAAATGGCAGTGTGCAGATGTGCAAACCAGATAGGGCATCTACTAAATATTGACTTGAAGGGGTGAATACTTAAGTGATTGATTATTTTGTGTTTTACATTTGTAAAGAATTTAGACAATTTTACAGAGATCTGTTTTCACTTTTGTTTATCAGCTGCAAAAAACCCAGTTTAAATTCATTGCTATTCAATGCTATAAAACTGTATAATACAGAAAATGTCCAAGGTGGAGAATGTATTTTATAGGCATGGTATGTTTCATTTGGCCTGGGAGAGGACTGGAATTTTAGGGTAGGAGTTGGAGATTGTTGCAAAGGAGAAAGTGGTCAGGGCTGGGTCACGGCTGACCGGTTTAGCATGTTGCCACCTTCACACTTACCTGGACTTACAGAGAGACAAAGTGAGCGAGTAAGAGTGTTTCTGTTATGGACTCAAAACAGTGGTTGTTTTAATAATATCCATCACAAAAGAAGTAATAGGTTAAAACAGTATTAAGAAAGTTCAGAATCTTGTAATTTTTTTTTTTATAAAACATACAAATACTTGCAAAATAAAAACACCACCTCTGGAAGTACATTGACATAGCTGTTAGTGCTGTTGCTTCACAACTCCACCATCCTTATTATGAATCCCAGTGCAGTCCCTGGAGGTGCAGAGTTTGCACATTCTTCTCATGTCTGCAAAGGTTCTCTGGTTGTCCTCCCACATCCCAGACATGCGCAAGTTAGGCCACTCTAAATTGGCCCCAGTGGCATGTATGCATGCATGACTGACAGCCTTTCCAAGGCTAACTCCTGACTTGTGCTGGATGCTGCCAGGATAGGAACTGCCTTCTGTGACCCTGAACTAGATTTTTCAAATTTAACGATGAATAGATCAAAAATAACCCTGAAGGCTGTTTCTACCCTGTCATAATAAATGCTGAAACAGGTTTACGATTGAATTTGTACTTAATCTAATTTGATTAAGAAATTAGCTGGAATAAGAACCTGTAATGACAGGCTTACTCCAGTGCCAGCATTGGGAACCCCTACATTATAAAGTATGGAGACCTCTGAAGCTGTCACTTTCTTTCTCTCTGCAAGAGTAAATGGCTAACCACTATTAAAGGCTGTTGATCCTATGGATGAGCAGTAATGACTGATAGTTAATTTGTGAAAGTAGTGAAGATGAGATCTTGAACATGTAAAGTGGGTTAGCAGTAAAGCTGCCCCATTAGATTGGAAAAGAAAACCATATTAGTGCATTTTGCCTTGCACTGAATGATTGGAATTTTCCTTTTTTAGTTTCTTTGCTATTGTCAGTCTTTCTGTTGCACACCTCTGTGTGTGTAAGGGTGGGTATCATCTATTTCAGGTTTTAAGATGTGCATAGATGTCTACAATGACAATACCCAATTATGTATTAATAAACACTCTCTTGAATGAATAGGAAAACACAAATTAGTCAGATTTTACACATAAAGTGACCAAGTTTAGTTGATGTAGCTGCTTTCTATCATGAGTAAATTCTCAAATCACTTTACAAATACAAAGTTATAGTTTACCTGTTTTTATATACATGGCTTATAATTTGAGCACAGGCAGGCTGCATGGCTTGTTCAGGATCATAATGTATGTAAAAGGTGCAGATAAACTGGCCATTGCAAGGCTCTTTACATTTAAATTTCAGTGCACAGGCCACTAGGCCACATTATTATCACTACTCATGACCATCTTCAGACTCAAGTACAAGGCCATGTAAAGTCATCAGAAGGGATTTTTCATATCTGTATAGGCTGACCTATTGACTATGGTGTGTTTACGTGGCCTTATATTCACTTAGTTATTAACATATAAACTTACCTTCCCACATATGTACCATAATCTTTGGTAATGTAATGTGGAATGCTCATATTTTTAAAGTGTCAGACACATGAGCATGGGAAGCATTTTATGGGTATGTGCTGGATGAATACTAGCAAGAAGAGAGACACTGCCATTAACTTTTGTTCTATTTGTTCCTTAGAACAGAGGAGGAGAAAACATCGGAAGACCAATGACAACATGCAACAACAATTTACTTCTCGTAAAGCCCAAAATCACACATTGAATATATCAATGGGCTTTAACAGGCCCTGGTTTTTGACATTCCCCCAGCCTTGACTCATTAAGATGACAAGAAAATACTCTAAAAAAATAAAAAATAAAAACCCTTTAGGGAAAAAATAGAAGAAATCTTAGGAAGGAAAATTCAGAGAGAGACCCTCTTACAAGTAGGTTGGGTATGCAATGGATGTCAAAAAATGGGGTAAATACAACACACAAAGCAGAATACAAGTGATCCTCTTCACAGAACTAGATGGCAAATCTATTATTGCCACCTCAGAAATACAGTACCACTCACTAACTATCACATTTGAGGATACAGATTTGTTCAAATACATTAAAGACAAAGTATACACTAACATACATGAAAAACAACAACATCTTCCCATCAGTTAATTGTAGAACCATGGCCAGATTGTAGAAAATGATTCAGAGTCAAGCCAGACACAGAATTCTGGATACCTCGGCCAACCAGCCTCCTCATTCCATTGGACATTCTACAGCTGAGTCAGTGTTGGGCCAGCCAATCTGATGAAAGGATTATTCTACCCAATGGTTACAGTGCTGCTTTGTCTAAAGTGACTTTTCACCAAGTGCCACGTGAGGATACCAAGAAGAGAAAATGAGGTCACTTCCCTCACACACAAAGCCACACCCCTTCCAGTCTAAGCCCTATTTAATTAAAGCCCTCACTGGAAGTCGGCACTCACTATCAGACCAATTTCTAAGGAGTGTTTCGCCAAAAGTTTTGTTCATCATGTTGGTGGACAAAAAAAATTAAATGAGGGGTATCCCCGGTGACCACAAGCTTCATTTTCTGTTTCCGCCCTTCACAAGACTCAGTGAGTAAAACAAGTAATTTGAATTTTACAATATGTTTTAGATGTTTTAGGAAAAACTTAAAGGGGTGACATGGAATGAATAGGCAATAAATTACGTGCAAGGTGAAATAGAGTTGAGACGGATCATTTCCCTTGATCAAGTATTACTGACCCTTTAAAAACACAAAATACCAACACTTGCTATCATTTGCTCAAAAAGAGCTCTAATGTACAGTCCTGATGAAACATAAAAGTATTTTGCCGTTGGATATCTTTATACCAATTTGAATACTGTTCATTATGAAGGTTTTACATAAACTTTACATTACTAATTATGAATAAGCACAGTAAAAGTAGGGTGTCTTTTAAATTGTTCTCTCAGGGCAAAGTACAGGCACTGTCATCACTCAAAACTGTACTCAAAATTCATTCAGTAATCCCAGTTGAGGTGCCTAAATTTATGAATGTCTTCTTTGGAGGAAAAATTTCAAAGTGTTTGAGGCTGATAAGCTGTGGGCGGGTGCCCTACAAATTAGGGAGAAATGAGAAGAACCTTTGACTTGACACATTCCACACTGAAAACATTTGCATGCCAGAAAATTAAGAAGAAAATGTACAAGGCTAACCCAGCTGATTTGTGAAACAAAATGAACATGCAGCTCATGCTCTAAATGAGATCTCTTTTCATGGCTTAGAGATGAGGACGTATTAAACTGCCTCCTGTCATATTCTTTAGTTTAATCCCTTTTCTTATTTTACCTTTAGTTTGTAACCTAATCTTACATGAGTATTAGTTTCAGAAGTGCAAATAAAAATTGATATCTTGTTAAAACCAGTCTGTAGTCTTTGGCAAAGGACCTGAAATCCAGGCCTGGCAAGTACTGTTAGTTTTCTTTTAGTGGTCCACATTCTCTTTCATTATTAGGACAAAGTGCTTGTATCTCCTAAAACTGTTGAATTAAGTAGATCTCTTTTATTCATATCATTTTGTAACTTTCTTATTTTAATAATATTTTACACATATCTGTAAATGAGCATTGGGCATATAGAAAGTATGATTGAGTAATCCGGGCCCCTCAGATGTTAAATTAACCAGCCTCTCTACAATAATGAAATAGGTTTTCTTTGCTCTCTGCTGCATCTCTGAATTTTATTCCTTACACTTTGCATTGTCTTTCTAAAGCCAGCACCCTATAATTACTCCCTCTGGAATGCATCATCGGAATGTTCAGTTTAGACTTTTGGAATAGAAGAATGTATCATACTCACATATAGTGAGTAGAACTTTACCTGTAAATCGGGTCACGTCCTCACAATAACAGTCACAGTCTATCCTTTCTGTTTTCCAACCTTTTTTATTTTGCAAATTCATGGAAGGCCAGTACCTATATCAACAGCACTGGACACGAAGCAGGAACTATATATGGATGGGAGACTGGACCATCATTAGAGCACAATCATGTCAACACAGACAGTCATATTGGGCCAGATAAGCTGGCATACATTTTTGGGATCTGGGGGAAACAAGAATACTCATAGATAAACTCACATAATAACAAAAGAGTCTTTTTCAGAGCAAAACTAATTTCTTTCAATAAAATCCAACTGCATACAGTAATTTGAACTCTCCTGAATATTACTTATAAAATCCACATGCTTTAATGCTCAGTTATAGACAATGCTAAGCACGTGTGTGTGGGGGATACCTTCAGGACTCAGGTAAGCTATACCATTCTGAAATGAGAGGGGGTGCTGTTGCTAACCAAATCCATTTCCCAATGCAGTTCTGAGGGGATACAGCCAGAAAATACATAACGCCATTTCCTCTCAAGAACAGGAAGTCCTGCCCCTTCCTGGAATCTCCTATAAAACCTCAACATCCACAGAATCTTCAGCATTCAATGTGGATCTGCAACCGTTAGAGGCAGAGTGTCTTTTATTGTGCTTTCTGCTTGATGATGGAAGAGGTTACAGTTCTGCATCTTTACCTTATTTGTTCTTGATTCATCATTATTAAAAGTGGTTGGCACCCCAATTCTTCATACTGTGTAACCCTTTAATTTATTATAATAGGGATCGACTGGATCATTTATTTTCAAGTGATAGCATAGCTACCGTGGGACTAAATAATGTATAAAAGGTGATAAAAGATTACATTTTTTCAAAAGGCTGCAATAGGCGACATATTTAGGTGCCAGGCATAAACAGTTATTGCACAGAGTACATCAATAGAGTGTACTTTAAAGTGATAAGCACAAAGATCTCAATAGAAGAGCATTAAAAAGCAACATTCTCCCTTGCGCACCCCTGTCTATCTTTGGAAAAGTCTGTTTTTGTTTGTGCACCAACCAGCATGCACTACAATACCCCTATTAAGATTTTTTTTTTGTTCACTGACAGCTTTGTTTCTCTAACGTTGTGAAGAATGAGGGTGTGATATGTCTTCATAAGAAAACATTTGAGTTCTCACTACAATTAACAGTAATTCTAGCGTCTTACTGGCAAAGTAGTCCTGGACTGCACTGTTCTCTTTTCTATTGTGTGTAAGACTGCATTCCATGTTGGAAGGTGTTTTCACTAGTGTGTCGTTCAGGTGTCTGCAAACTAAATGGTAAAACTAAGGAGGAAAACTAGTCATTAAATATCATAACTAAATCAAGAGAGGGCAGTTGGCACATCATTAAGGTGTGCTTGAAGACAAACTGCTGGGTATTTTTTTCTAATACAAGATCATGGGTAGCCAGAGCCTACCCCAGCATTACATGGTAAAAGCTATTGTAACAGAAGGCACTGTAAACTGTGAAAATGCTGTGGTATTTCAATGCCGGAACCTTTCTTAAAGGCTTTAGATCAAGTCAATAAGTAAGCTGTTTCATTATCATGATATCATAAACAAGAAGGGCAAAACTAAACCAAACAAGTCATTAGGCAGGAGAGGATTCCCACCAGAAATTAAATAACTTTTGCTTGCTAAGCTTTTCTTTTATTGGTAAACAAAATTCAGACATTCTCAGTAACTGTTTCTCAGTAACTGTGACACAATTAAGATGTCAGCAATGATGTCAAATGTTGAGTCCTGTTCCATTTAACAATGATGCAACATCATAGTAACAACTATACACAATTCCAATAAACAATGAATAAAATGAGAAAATTAAAATAAATAAACAAAAAGACAGAAAATTATGATTTTTCAGTTGACAGATTTCAGCAGCCATACCTTAGCCTGGCAGTCAAGTTGAACAGGAGTGTATTCTGGAAAAGCTGGAATAGAAAGCAGGATTCATAGCATTTTGCATAGTTAGACTTTGGATTCCAATGCAAAGTAATTTTGGATACATTGATAATGATGCTAGAAACATTTTGCAAAGGTGTTTTCACCATTTAAAACAGATCTTGAACAGATCAAAAACCTATGCAGGTATCACTGCAATTCTCCATTAAAATTGCCCAGACCATGGAACATCTGTTACATAGTTGTAGTTACATACCCTGATATTTTATTACATTTTGAAAGTACAGATACATTGTAACTATTTAAGTACACTTGTTTTTGGATCAGTGATAGATTGTTACATTGTAATTATATAAACTGTGGAATAATAATGACAACTTAGTAATTAACTATAGCGTTACTTTGTATTACACAGAAAGTACGGAGTAATAACTCATAGATACACTGTACTTATACAGGTAATTACATAGTAGTTACAGTGTAATTATGGACACAATGTAAAGTGTTACCGAGTTCGGTTCATTTGCTATTTGGTGAATAATTTGACACATGCAAGGAGACTCTGTTAGTTGCTACTTCCTAAAAACAAGAACAGATAGGACTCTGTCTCTGGAAAAAAATCTTTATCCTTTAATTTTTTGACTAAGAATATATAACTTGTAACTGAAGAACTAAGACCAATTGGGAAAGTGTCATCATCATTTTACTGTTACAAATGGGATTGCAAGAACTCACAAGAACACAGGTTGTATAATTGTTTCAATCACTTTATATTTGCTGCTGTTGGTTTTGATTAAAATAAATTTAATTTTAAGTTTAAGTTCAAGGGTCTAATTGATACTGGTGTTCCCTGTTTAACTTCTCGTGTGAAGTCCTCTATTGGTGTTAAACTGGATGGAAATAAAGAAGTAAAAGTAAACATAGTCATTGTCAGCAATCCATTGTCATTTCTCTTCTGTTTCTTTTACCGGTTTCTTTGTGGTGGCGGCCTGCGCCACCACCACCTACTCAAAGCATCATGATGCACCAACATTGATGGACTGAAAGCCAGAAGTCTACGTGACCATCATCATCAGGTCCTTCCATGAAAACCCTAAATCCAAAGAGGACTGTTTGACTTATGTTAGGTAGATTGCCCAGAGGGGACTGGGCGGTCTCGTGGTCTGGAACCCCTACAGATTTAATTTTTTTTCTCCAGCTTTGGAGTTTTTTTTTTGTTTTTTTCTGTCCACCCTGGCCATCAGACCGTACTTATTCTATGTTAATTAATGTTGACTTATGTTTATTTTTTATTGTGTCTTCTATTTCTCTATTCATTTTGTAAAGCACTTTGAGCTACATTTTTTTGTATGAATATGTGCTATATAAATAAATGTTGATTGATTGATTGATTGAAGTAGCCTGCCATAGAGGCCTCTAAGGTTAAATACAAGGGGCACAATATGGACAGTTAGACAAGTGACAGACTGAAAGTAACAGTTGCACAGCTGGCACAGCTGGCTGGCTTTTGAGAAAAGAACCTAAGGGGTTAGTTAGTACTCTATGTGTTAGGTGACTTTCATAGATGATCTAATAACACAATTAAACAATGGCAAAGGTACTACGAACAACAAACTAAAGTCACCACTTTACCAAACATTCATGTCTTTATGAAGTACTTTAGAACATTCAGACTTCTCATGGATTTTAGTCCTTGATCATGCTTTATTAAATTTATTACAAATAACGTTTGTTTGATTCAATACTGTTGATCAGAATATCTTTGATTGTTTTGGACACCATGCTGTCGTGTTTAGGCATAGTCTCTACTATGTTGTTGATCGTTACAATGCCCTTTGTTGGTCACACGGGCAAGACATTCAGCATCATTACATCTCTGCTATAAAATGGACAGTTTTAGGTTCCCTTTGGTGGAATGAAGAAATATTCAAAACAAAGTTCTGTAGTCTAGTCAAAGGAATAGAATCCCAAGCTATCTTTAGACATTTTTTTTATTTCAATGTTTTGATTTAATGTAATGATTCAGTTTCTTGTTGATTTCTTGGTATTTTCACCCTTGCTTGACTTCCGACCACAAACCTCCTCTTTTATTTTTATCTCTTGGTCTTGCATCTTACAAATAAACAAGACAAAGCTATTGTGTTATATTCATAACAGCTCTGAAGCATGACAGTAAATAAGCTCTACACAGACAGGTCACTAAATCTGTAAAGCAGCAGCTCTGATAAATGGCCACATTCCGAATGCTTCTCCTGCTTGCAGTTGCTTGGCAATTGCAATTACCAGGTATTTGACTTTTTCTATGGAACTTATTTGTGTACTTGAACAGGTTCTTAACCATGGTCTCTTAAGTCTATCATGATTTGTATATTTTGTGCCTGTGGCTTTTTCCTTTGGATTTCACAATTTGTTTTCTTGTATTATTAGTTGTGCCTGCACATGTTAACTTTATCTTTGGCTTTTGGACTGTTTTTTGATTACATGCTCATATGTTTCTTTTTAAGACTTTATTATTCTTTCAACTTACTTATTGCCCTGGCTCATTTTCAGTAACACCTACTTGTCCTTTCACCACCAGTCTCATCCCTTTAAATCCATCTTGTTACAGTGTTGTCAGTTTCACATGAATGCCTAATGGGAAATTAAAAACAGATGCACATAAATGGAAGATATGTAACCTTTTCAGGTGAAATTTGAACAATTACTTTACAATGCTGTTAAATTAATTAGAATCTATCCATAATGCTCCTGTCTTAAGCACATAATTTGTTTACAGAAAAAGCAGTTTATGAAAGCTCTTCTGGTATGTTTTAGGCTATTAATATTATTAATATTATTTTAGCTGTCTAAGATTTTGTGCTGCAAAAGAAAAGCATAATCAACATAGAACATTTTGTTAATTAAGAATATCTGTATATTCTGTGACATAAATCGTTGCACCCAGAAGCAGTGGTCCAATTTGCATGAAAACCTGAATGATCATAACCAAATAGGCAAATGATTCAGTTTACATTTCATTCTAGTGACAACCACACACTGTGTAACGAGACAAGCTTTCATCATAGAGACCTCAAGATGCACATTGGAGAAAACAGGACAAGCTTCATTAAAACTTTTAATATTTCTCTGGCATCAACCACTATCCTACCCTGTCTAAAGTCAATAATCATCATTCCTGTCTGTAAAAAAATTGCCACGAGAGCTTAAATGATTATAGACCAGTTGTACTCATGACAGTTTTAATGAAGTGCTTCAAGAGATTGGTATTATAACACATTAAATCCTGCCTCCATTCCACTTTCAACCAGCATCAGTTTGCTTACAGATCCAACAGGTCCATAGAAGATGCCATTACTACCGTTCTACACACTGAGCCGAGTCATGTAGACCAAAGAGGGAGCTATGTAAGGCTGTTCTCCGTAGTCTACAGTTCAGCATTTAATACAATAATCCATGACATATTGGTCAGCAAGTTGACAGACTCAGATATTCCCTCCTCTACCTGCACCTGGATAAAAGACTTTCTGATAAATCACCGTCATCTCTTTTCTTCCCTTTTGCTCAGCACAGGATCTCCACATGGCTGGCTGTATGTTGAGCCCAATAATTTACTCTTTGTACACATATGACTGCACCCCTACCCATCCTACAAATACTGTCATTAAATTTGCTGATGACACCACTGTAATAGGGCTCATATTACAAGAAGATGAGTCTGCCTACAGAGACGAGGTCCAGAGACTCATAAAACAGTGAATAACTTAACACTAAACACCACAAAAAACTAAGGAACTCATTCTGCATCAATAGAGATCATTTGGAAAGGGTGCAGAACTTCAAATTCTTGGGAACCCACATATCAGAGAACCATTCCTGGTCTGAGACCACCACAGAAATGGTCAAAAAAGCACAACAGAGACTGCGATATATGAGGGGGGCTCAGTGAAAAGTCAAGCAAAATGACACCTTTTATTGGCTAACTAAAAAGATTACAATGTGCAAGCTTTCGAGGCAACTGAGGTCCCTTCTTCAGGCAAGATGTTATCAATTAGGGGGGCTCAGGAGAAGCAACTTGGAGCAAATGTTGTTTTTAATACCTTTGCCATTGTTTTATTGTTCAGATCATGGCGAACTCAAAATGCATGTTGTATAGTAACTGGACAAGCTCAGATCATGGTAATTTCAAGGTGTTTATATTATTGTTACAACAAGAATGCCTCAACAACAAAACTGTCAGTTATTCAGGTTGTCATGTTAATTTAATGTGAGCCAAATCATTGCTGTTTATGAGGCTGGGTTTGCCAGTCCAATGTACCATGGCCCACATCAGCTACATGGTTTAGAAAGTGGGACAATGGTGTGTAATAATTGCACCAATGCTCTCGTTGCCATTGGGAAAGAACTGAGAGGCACAGATGAAAAACAGCATTGAAGGACAAGCTGATTATGCAATATTCATAGAACTTCACTGCCCTGCAGCACTGTTAGGCTCAATAACCTGGACTTCCATGGCCTACTGTAACCTAGTCTTTATTGTTGAGTTCTTCCTCCTTGCATATGATAACTTCCTGGTTCACAATAAACTTGAATGACCTGAACAGCCAAAGTCAAGGTGTTGGACACAAATTGTCTTTGACAGAGAGTTGAAACAGGTGCTTGATGGAGGAATTTTGAATATGCATCATTGCACTGAGAAGGACTGAAAACCCATCATATTACATTTTATGTTAAGCATCCCTGGTGTCATTTTTCCAACAGCATAGTACCTGGCCACATATAGTTTACCATCTCCCAAGAATGCTAACTGCCTTTACTATGTTTACCTGTCCAGCTACATCCCCGAATAATGTCTCCAACAACAACCATGTAGAATACTCTAGCCTGACAATAACAGTGTGCAGCACATTCTCCATGGACCATTACCACATTGAAAGACCAGCTGTAGCCTGGATGATCCTGGATATGGAATATTTTTGCCTGGTGTGTTCCACAGGACACAAATTTAGCAGCTGTAGAACTTCATGCCATGTTGCAATTTGACAGCCATTATAGTAGTGTGAAGCGGCTGGGATGAGAATCAGCACCTCCAAATCCGAGACCATGGTCCTCAGCCGGAAAAGGGTGGAGTGCCATCTCAGGGTTGGGGGAGAGATCCTGCCCCAAGTGGAGGAGTTCAAGTATCTCGGGGTCTTGTTCACAAGTGAGGGAAGAATGGAGCATGAGATCGACAGGCGGATCGGTGCGGTATCCGCAGTGATGTGGACTCTGCATCGGTCTGTCGTGGTGAAAAAGGAGCTGAGGCGTAAGGCAAAGCTCTCAATTTACCAGTCGATCTACGCTCCTACCCTCACCTATGGTCATGAGCTATGGGTAGTGACCGAAAGAAGGAGATCGCGAATACAAGCAGCTGAAATGAGTTTCCTCCACAGGGTGTCTGGGCTATCCCTTAAAGATAGGGTGAGAAGCTCAGTCATCCAGGAGGGGCTCAGAGTAGAGCCGCTGCTCCTCCGCATCGAGAGGAGTCAGATGAGGTGGCTCGGGCATCTGATCAGGATGCCTCCTGGACGCCTCCCTGGTGAGGTGTTCCGGGCACGTCCAACCGGGAGGAGGCCCCAGGGAAGACCCAGGACACGCTGGAGGGAATGGAAGAAGTGGCCGGGGAGAGGGAAGTCTGGGCCTCTCTGCTTAAGCTGCTGCCCATGCGACCCAACCTCGGATAAGCGGAAGAGGATGGATGGATGGATGGATGGATATAGTCATACCTGATACTAATAAACTGCCTTTTGTTGCTCTATCCTGAGCCAATAAATTTTCCTTTCATTTTGGTATAGAATCTTTTATTACTCAGGTGTCACCTGTTCAGCGTTCATACATATTGGATCACTAATTAAGCTGTTAGGACAGACCTTGTGAATTAGACGATATAGGTTGTTGCCAAAGATACAGTACATCTCTGAGACTTGAATACACAGGCGCAAAATTGTGTCATTTTATAAATTTTTCTACTTGTCTACGGCATAAGGCTGAAGTGGCGGCTAGTGGATTTTCCAGTCTTAACAAATCCACAAATAGTGGATAACTATAAAGAGACCTTTTCCTTCCTCTGACAGGGGTTCCCAACCTGGGGTACCCCCACCCGAAGAAAGTATGTTTAAAAGAGAAAGGCTACATCGTGATTCGCCACAATCGAGTTAGGTGTGTTGTCCGACTTTATGGTGGTGTAATCAGTGTCTTACAGTGTGCCATCATTTGCAGGTCATTTATTAGTTAGTGCTCTTGTTCTATGATATGAAAAGAATCAAGTATTGCATGCACAATTGCCTCCTGTGAATGAGTCACAGAAATACACATTCTTGTGGCAAATACATTTTTATAAGAGAATGGAGTTTGGACCATGCAACGATCCGCAGAGAAGGGCAAGGTCAAGCATTGGTTTCAGTGTAAACCCTGATTGTGAAACATCACTGATTTTGAGATTTGATTGGCATTTGTGCCCGGCAGGGACAATGGGACTAAATACACCGATTTTGAGATTTGATTGGCATTTGTGCCCAGCAGGGACAAAGGGACTTAATTGGATGTAATACCTGCTGCTTACACTCATCCATATTCTCCTATGGCAGTCCTGGCAGAAATTTTAACTGTGTGACGCATCTTTTTAGGAACTGCTGTACAAGTGTTATTGGGGACAAAGCTCATTGACTGTGTTTCGTTGCTTAGTAGTGCACTAGCCCCAATTACTCCGCTGGGGGGTTTCCAATCCCCCAAAAATCCCCCTTGCTGTTGATTGTGTGTCATGTTCTGGCAGCACTAGATGGTCCATGGGATGCCCCAACCCTTGGATTGTCAATCGAGTCTCTAAGCTTCATAGGGGACACATTTACACGATTATTGAGACTTATAAAGGTAAATTGCTCAATTTATATTAAGATTTTATGCACTTTAAAAGCTTATTTTTTTTGGTTCAATTTGTTCATCCGCAGAACTGTATGTGGTTCAAAAATGAGAAATGTGACTTTATCTTCCAATGTGATGTTACTTTTGTATGGGGTGCAAGCATAAGTCAAACATTTTCTAGGGATCGGGGGCATAGAAAAGGTTGGAAACCACTGGTATAGGATACAGTGATGTGCAGGATAAGATCTACAGTATATAGAAAACCACATGAACTTGACCAAACAATGAAAGGAGATATTAAACCTGTAGTCACAGGGTTGCATATTGAATAGCAAAGAGCAGATATACACATTTATTCAGTGCCTATAAAATCAATTGACCTCCTTGGAACTTTTCACTTTTTATTGCTTATAATATTAAATCATGAATCATTTAGTTTGCCAAATAAACAGTCAAAGTGAACATAGATCTCTGCAAAGTGGTATAAAATAAACACAAATATAAAACACAAAATAATTGATACGTGATTTAATATGACACACCTAAATCATCACTGGTGCAGCAAATTGGTATTAGAAGTCATAGAATTATTTCAAAGGAGATCACATGTCTGAAGTTTCCATTGATTGTAGTATAAATTTAACTTATCTGGAAGGTCAAATGTTTGGTGAGTCGGTATGGTGGCTTAACCTACACAATCTACAGAGCCTGTGCAGACAATGACTGTCAGAAGCCACAGCTTTATGGGAGAGTGATTAAAAAAAAAACCAAACACACACCATAAGGCACACAAGAGACTCTAATGTTGTGTGGATGAAGGCTTTTTGGTTTATCCGACCAAAATTGAGTCATCAGACTAAATGCCATTATCAAAAAGGCACCATTCCATCTGTATAACATGGCTGTGGGAGCATCATGTTGTGGGGCTGGTTCTCTGCGGCAGGCCCTGGAAGGCTAGTGAGGGCAAAATGAATGCAGTAAAATATGGGGAGATCCTATGGGAAAACATGATATAGTTTGCAAGAAACCTGCACCTTGCCCACCAAGACAATAAACCCAAGAGTAAAGTGAAAGCTATAGAGGAATGGCTTAAAAACAACAATGTTAATGTCCTGGAGTGGCCGAATCAGAGTCCAGATTTCAATCCAAATGAAAATTTCTGGCTGGACTTCAGAAAGACCCCTCACTCGTGATCTCCATGCAACCTGAGCTTGAGCAATTTTGCAAAGAAGAATGGGAAAAAATGGCAGTGTCCAGGTGTACAAAGCTGATAGAGACCTGTGCACACAGAGTCAAGGTTGTCATGGCTGCCAAAGGTACACATACACATGCTGAATACTTATGTAAGCGGTTGTTTTGTGTTTTATATTCGTAATCAATTTAGACCACTTTGCAGAGATCTGTTTTCACTTTGACATTAAAAAAATCAGGGCGGCATGGTGGCACAGTGGGTAGTGCTGCTGCCTCGCAGTTAAGAGACCAGGGTTCGCTTCCCGGGTCCTCCCTGCATGGAGTTTGCATCTTCTCCCACAGTCCAAAGACAAGCAGGTTAGGTGGATTGGTGATCCTAAATTGTCCCTAGTGTGTGTACTTGGTGTGTGCGTACCCTGCTGTGGGCTGGCACCCTGCCCGGGGTTTGTTTCCTGCCTTGCACCCTGTGTTGACTGGAAAGAAGGAACTCAACCAGTCATAACACAGAGAGATCATTCAAACATCACACTGAAGGTGTCACACTCAAGGCGCGGAGTGTGTGAGGTGGCATCCTTCACATGCTACTCCATCATGCCCTCTATCATCTTGTCTCCTTACACTTTACAAGTTAAATTTTTCTTTTAGACTTATTGTGCTGAAGTAAAACATCAAAAAAGAACAAACTATACCATAACATTCACTAATAATTACATTAGTATTACAATATGTACAGTATGCTACAACAGGGTTGCTTTCTTTAGCTCATTCTTACCAGTTTTTATTGTAAAGAGGTAAACATTCAGATTTTCTTGCTGACTACAGAGTTCATTGGTTGCTTCACAATAACATGAGAGTCATGTAAAGCTCTTTGTCATTGTCCTTCTCATTGGACCTCTTTAGTAATGTAATCGCCTGCTAAATGGCTGCAGGCGACAGGAACAAAATCCTCACTCAGCAGCTGGTCAGCAAATCACTAACGAAAGCAATGAATGATGGATCTGCCACGTCAGCGTCAGCCATAAGCAGAGCAGGGTAAGGTGCTGAGTTTTGACAGATCTGTGCCACAAGTGAATCAAGTGTAGCAGTAAAGATATTGTTAGCACTTGTTCGTGTGACTTCAGTGTATTATAGTGATGAACCCTGTCTGTACAGATGAAGGCATATATAGCTTCAAAGAGGGGCCACTACAAAAAAGGGGCATCTCAGACAAGAGAATACTGAGCTCCATTACTAAGCCTGTACCTGAGAAAACTGCTAAAGTCCAAAACTGTGTTTTACAATGAGAGCTGAGAATACCTGAGGCATAAGCATGAGGAGTGAGTAGCTCTAAGGAGACATAGTGCCATTATGTCTATATGGAGTCTTGTAAGTGGTGATATGTGCGATATGCGAGTAAATGAGTAGAAAGACCACCACAGCAGACATAGGGAAAAATGTTATTACACTAATCCTGGCCACTGTTCATAGAACAGTTACGTGCATTGTCTACTCTCTCATGTAGTCTTTTTTTTGTGTACCACTACAAGAGAAACTAACAAGAAGATTTAAAAAGTATCATGAGTAATGTGTGGTATTGCAATAGCAACTGTTATTTCACATTATAAGGTATGAAGAGAGTGTCTTCTTTAAAAGAAGTTGACAAGTCTCTGAATATTGGGACTCTGTCTGAAACATTCAGCATCACAGTTATTTATCTACAGCAAACTGTATATGTTGTCACGCTGGTGCGTCTACTGGTTGCCTTCCAGGTTCTCTTGAGGTACCACCCCAGTTAGAAAGGGAGCAGTGTCACCAACTTTATCACCTGCTTCTACCTCCACAGCTCAGAGAAAACATCCACTGAGGGTAAATGACTGCGCCCCCCTCTGAAGGAGTTCCCATAAAGCTGTGCCTCACCAGAAGAAGGCGTCTGACTTGAACCTGAGCGAACCGCAAAGATGAAACTCCACAGACAGGAAAGAAACGCTCTGATGAGCAATCTTCTGTTTAAAGACAGAAGCAGCTGCCTGTGTTTTTAGCCTGTAGCCATTACTGTGTGTGTTTTTATTTTGAAAGTAAAAGAATTAAATGGGACAACCTGACTGGTGTCCCAACAATTCGTCCTTGAAATGTTAATGACAAAATGTTCCCAAATTTTAGGCCTGAATTTTGCCAAGTGTATATATATATATATTAGTAACAGCGTGAATACATTTGACTTGAGCATTCATAGTTTTCACCCTCCTTCTCTGTCTTTGTTTAGCATTCGTTTGCTCAGAGGTTGATACACTTCCTGCTTCCTGAGCAACTCTTCTTTTCTCCACCCTAGCAGCCCGCTGCTTCTCTTCATTCATCGGGATCTTTTTGCGTTAAAACTGATTAAGTTAGTTTTTGTGTTGCAATTACTTAGTACATTTTCTTTCATTTTTCACTTAAGCTAGCACTTAAGTCTTCAATCTGCCTCAAGAATGATTAGCAAAGGTGGTAGGGAATGAGAACGGCACCCGTACACATGCGCCGCACGGCCGTCCTGCTGCACGTTGCCAAGAGTTGCTTCTACAATAAAATAAAATAAAAATAAAAAGAGTAATAAAAATCATCACCCCAAAGCGGATAGTAGACGTCACATAGTATATGTGTACCAAATTTCAAGTCAATAGGTGAAACGGTGCGAGCTACAGGTGATTTAAAGTCCTGGACAGACAAACAAACAGCCACGGTATCATATTATATAAGAAGATATATGATTTATTTTATAGTTGGTTTAACATGTGTTGTCTACAACTCATTAATTGTATGACCTGTATGATTGGCTGTGTAGAGCCCCCTTTAAGTTCTATGAAAGATATGGGTGGGTGTTGAATTACAGACATTACAGCAGAGAATTTGTACATAAAAAATTAAACTACTTGTAAGAATCATTATAATCTGCCCCAGAAACAGACTCAGCAACCCACCATTCTCAACTGGTTCCAGAAAAACCTGGTAACCCAAATTAAAGTTAGAGAACTGTAATACAATTCATTTTAAATATAGTTCACAAAAAAGCACCGAATAGGTCTCAAACCGAATCAGAGGTGTGGACTCAACAAGCAACATTTAGTATGAAAGCCACATTCAGTAAAACCTGGAGGTACGAGAATACTGCGAATAGAGGACAACTGGTAACTTTGTGAACACCCTTGTTTTACTCCAATGCAGTGCTTCGCAACCTCTCCCAAACCATGGCACCTTTAGTGAAATCTTTTCAGCTATCGGCGCCCCTTCACTCTGATATGTAACTACTCAAATTAACAATTTAATCGTGTTTTCGTTTTTGCAACTTTACTGCTCCCTGCATTATCATTTTCATTGAGGTCGTTGATGCTGCTGTTGTTTTTACGTTTACGACGTTCACTACAGTCGGCCATTTTCGGCGCAAAAAAAAAATAACAAACAGACAACAGGAAGCAACATCACTTACCCTGTGGCAAGTAAGTATATTAGAGCTAATCGTCAGACTGCAGTTGAAATAGGATGCACGCTGGACTGTATTAAAACACACAGGTAGCAGGACTTTAGTCTTGAGGTGTAACTGGTATTATTATTATCAGTTCAAATCAAATTTTTTTATGTTCGACACCTGGCAATGGCGCCCTTAGTCCGTGCTCACGGCATACCAGGGTGCCGCGGCACACGGTTTGGGAAGCACTGCTGTAATGGCTATAATTTTTTAAATAGTCAGCAAATGTCTTAAACTACTGTAATGGCTATAATTTTTTAAATAGTCAGCAAATGTCTTAAACAGACAGGGCCAACCTGAGAGTAATGCAATGGTGACAACAGTTCATCTGAATTGATTAAGAACATTATTTTACTTCTGATATTTTTGTTTTCAATTTAGGTGCTTAGGTTAATTTTCCTCCTTGGAGACTGTGTGTGTTTTTTTAGGGAAGTCTGCCTTTCTTCCACATCCTGATGAAGTGAATCGTAATGTAACTGGTGATTCCAAATTGGTTCAGTACGACTTAGTGTAAGTATACCCTGCAACTGAATGCCATGCTGTCTAAGATAGGTTTCTGCTTTGTGCCCAGTGATGTTGCAATAAGGATCAACCTCCTGCAATCCAGGCATTGAAAGAGCAAGTTCATGAAACTGATGGATGGATGCTGAAGTAATTATGTGTTTTTATTGAGAAAAGAGAGAATATAAATGCAGAGTCTTCAATATAAAGTTTTAAGAGTCTTTTCTGTTCAAGAGTTTGTCACTACTGTTCATCACTACCTGATAAGTTATGTTCTTTCTCTCTCACTGTCCAACATACGAGACATGCATTTCCTAATTTAAACCAAATCATATAGGTAGGTGAACTAAATTATTGTCACTACTATTATCATTATGGCATAATAGTTCAAAGAAGAGTCTTATTTTAAATTCTGGAGTCTCTCATTGTTTTGTGTTGAAGACACAGACATAGCAAAAAAGGTTTAAGGCCTCTAAAATGAGCTACAAAGCAGGCCATAACCTTCACTAGCCTGCCTAGGTATAGCCTCACATGAAGGCAGCCAGTCCCCAACTACTACCTGCAGGCTTTGGCCTGCTCAGGCAAAGAAATTGGGGAGCTGGAGTAAAAGGTTCAAATATGCAATCAAGTTCCAAAATATACCAAATTGCCCTGCCCTGTGAACCTCTGACTTGTACAAGAAAAAAGGAAAAACAGAATTGTTATGCACTGACAGTAGTATGGGGTTTTCCTTGGAGGAAAAGAGAGAGAAGAGGCATAGTCAGTGTCAGCAAAGGATCAACACCAGACGATCTACCACACAGAGTCAAAGCCAAAATTAGAAGCAAAAATCAAAGTCATAAAAACACAGATAAGATTTGAAACCAAAAAAACTAAGCAAATAGAATAACAATGACAAAATTGAGCATCAAAACAGGTTTTTAGAATTTGTAAACTTTGATTGGGGAATTACCTCATGTCCTTTTAAACCTGTTGTTATCATTAAGGCAGATCAGAACCTTTGAGGGCACGTCCCTGACAACACTGCCGCTACCCTAACGACGGGAAGAAAAACAGCAGCAATTGTAAATAATCAAAAAGATTGGTGAAAACAGAATGAAATAATTAAGTATTTGTTCATGTTTACAATATCCATCCATCCATCCATTCTCTTCCGCTTATCCGAGGTCGGGTCGCGGGGCAGCAGCAAGCAGAGAGGCCCAGACTTCCCTCTCCCGGCCACTTCTTCCAGCTCTTCCGGGAGAATCCCAAGGCGTTCCCAGGCCAGCCGGGAGACATAGTCCCTCCAGCGTGTCCTGGGTCTTCCCCGGGGCCTCCTCCCGGTTGGACGTGCCCGGAACACCTCACCAGGGAGGCGCCCAGGAGGCATCCTGATCAGATGCCCGAGCCACCTCATCTGACTCCTCTCGATGCGGAGGAGCAGCGGCTCTACTCTGAGCCCCTCCCGGATGACTGAGCTTCTCACCCTATCTTTAAGGGAAAGCCCAGACACCCTGCGGAGGAAACTCATTTCAGCCGCTTGTATTCGCGATCTCTTCTTTCGGTCACTACCCATAGCTCATGACCATAGGTGAGGGTAGGAAGGTAGATCGACTGGTAAATTGAGAGCTTTGCCTTACGGCTCAGCTCCTTTTCACCACGACAGACCGATGCAGAGCCCGCATCACTGCGGATGCCGCACCGATCCGCCTGTCGATCTCACGCTCCATTCTTCCCTCACTCGTGAACAAGACCCGAGATACTTGAACTCCTCCACTTGGGGCAGGATCTCTCCCCCAACCCTGAGAGGGCACTCCACCCTTTTCCGGCTGAGGACCATGCTCTCGGATTTGGAGGTGCTGATTCTCATCCCAGCCGCTTCACACTCAGCTGCGAACCGATCCAGAGAGAGCTGAAGATCACGGCCTGATGAAGCAAACAGGACAACATCATCTGCAAAAAGCAGTGACCCAATCCTGAGTCCACCAAACCGGACCCCTTCAACACCCTGGCTGCACCTAGAAATTCTGTCCATAAAAGTTATGAACAGAATCGGTGACAAAGGGCAGCCCTGGCGGAGTCCAACTCTCACTGGAAACGGGCTCGACTTACTGCCGGCAATGCGGACCAAGCTCTGACACGGTTGTACAGAGACCGAACAGCTCTTATCAGGGGTCCGTACCCCATACTCCTGAGCACCCCCACAGGATTCCCGAGGGACACGGTCGAATGCCTTTTCCAAGTCCACAAAACACATGTAGACCGGTCGGGCAAACTCCCATGCACCCTCCAGAACTCTGCTAAGGGTGAAGAGCTGGTCCACTGTTCCGCCACCAGGACGAAAACCACACTGTTCCTCCTGAATCCGAGGTTCGACTATCCGACGGACCCTCCTCTCCAGAACCCCCGAATAGACTTTTCCAGGGAGGCTGAGGAGTGTGATCCCTCTATAGTTGGAACACACCCTCCGGTCCCCCTTTTTAAAGAGGGGGACCACCACCCCGTCTGCCAATCCAGAGGCACTGTCCCGATGTCCATGCGATGTTGCAGAGACGTGTCAACCAAGACAGTCCTACAACATCCAGAGCCTTAAGGAACTCCGGGCGATCTCATCCACCCCGGGCCCTGCCACCAAGGAGTTTTTGACCACCTCGGTGACTTCAGTCCCAGAGATGGGAGAGCTTCAGTCCCAGAGATGGGGTGTTTACAATATGGCTAGAAAAATAACTTCACTTTGGAATGGTCAAAGGCGACTTAACTGAGACAAGTTCCATCCATCCATTAGCCAACCTGCTACATCCTAACTACAGGGTCACGGGGGTCTGCTGGAGCCAATCACAGCCAATATAGGGCACAAGGCAGGAAACAAACCCCGGGTAGGGCGCCAGCCCACCGCAGGGCGCACACACACACACCAAGCACACACTAGGGATAATTTAGAATCGGCAATGCACCACACCTGCATGTCGTTGGACTGTGGGAGGAAACTGGAGCACCCGGAGGAAACCCACGCAGACAAGGGGAGAACATGCAAACTCCACACAGGGAGGACCTGGGAAGTGAACCCGGGTCTCCGAACTGTGAGGCAGCAGTGGTACCACTGCGCCACCGTGCCGCCCCTGAGACAAGTTTCTGTTGATATTGCATATTTGAGTATAACACCTGTAAATCTTTCATATTCACATTTAAGTTTACTAATATGTAACGTTGCAACCAAGCCCCAGCCTCACTAGGTCACATGTTCTGGGCCTGCACCAAATTAACATTATTCTGGACAAAAATTTTTAATTACCTCTCAGACAGCCTTGGACTCACAATCCCTCCTAACCCATTAACAGCTGTGTTTGGGGTTCTTCCAGAGGGTCTTAAAGTGGAGAAAGACAAACAAACTGTGATTGCATTCACTACACTCTTGGCACGCAGACTTATTCTGATAAACTGGAAGAACCCAAACTCTCCTCTTTAAGTCAGTGGGAAACTGATGTGTTATATTATTTAAAATTGGAAAAAATCAAATACTCAGTTAGAGGATCTGTGCAGACTTTTTTCAAAACATGGCAGGATCTAATCAGTAATATTTTGAAATGAGTTTATAAAGCACAGAGAATTTGTTGATTTAGGTATTTTTACAAGCCTTAAATTTTACACCGTTTGGCTTGCTCTCTCTCAAGGGTGGGGATCGATCTGTTCTTAGCATAATTCTTTTTTGTAAAACTTGATTGCTATGTATTGATTGTAATAAAATTAATAAATAAAAATTAAAAAAATAAATAAATAAAATAAGTTTACTAATATGCCACACTGCACAAAGATGAATAACCACTTTATAAATCTATTTAAAAAAAAATCTTGGAAGGCTTGGAAGGAGACAATAAATGATTTTTTGGACACTTTAATATCCCGCGAGACTAGGCAGTGAGAAAAAAGGACAGCTGCTGTACAGCCTTTTAAATGATCGACATGCAGCACAACATGCAACGCAGCATGGCAGCACCAAGCCACCAGCTGATCTGACCACATCTCCTTAGCATGTGTTCAAGTCCCCCCTTCACAACACAAGCAGCAGAGATGCAAAGAGGCTGGCACCTAGCAAGCCCCGGGTTGTGGGTTAAGCAAAGCGAGCAGGGGGAAAAACCCCTAGTCTTATATAAGACCAAAGCCAACAAAAGCCTTTTTAAGGTCTTGTTACAGAACTGTACATGAGTAATTTTTCGGTACCTAAACTAAAGTATTGCCAACAAGTCCAATCTGTTATCCAGTAATTAGAAATCCTGAACAGAAGTGTCAAATCCTGAAACCAGAAGGAAAACAAGAGAGACAATACTCACAAACTCAATTATCCACTTCTGTTTCCATCTCTCTGGAAAGTCCAGCAGCAGTTACGTATGTCAAGGAGCCCCCACCCTCTGCTGACTCCACTCACAAAGTACAGGAATGCACGCACATTTAAAAGCTTACTCAAAAAATGCTAAATGATAAATAAACAGAACAGAAATTAACAAAAAACACAATAAAAGAATCAATTAATAAAAGTCTGGGGAAAAAAGCATGGTTGTAACACAACACTCCTGTTTGCACATAGTTTCCCCTGTCTGTCTATTTATCTATCTGTCTATCTATCTATTCTTTTGTCAGGATGGGTTTTCTCCAAGTATGTTGATTTCAACTCAAAGTAGGGAACATTAGACTGATTGGCTACTCTATAATTGAGGTTCAGCTCAGTTCAAGTTTACTGTCATGTGTACATAGTAGAGTACAATGAAAGTCTACTTGCATGTCCCCCACAGACTAGTGATAAAAGTACAATAGAAACAACAGTCAATGAATAAACACAAACTACAAATTCAACACATACAGTACAACAAACAATCATGCATTTCTCGTTATAAATGGGAGTAACTTTATGACTTATGGACAAAAGCTGTCCCTAAATCCTGTTGTGTGATTGTTAATGGTCCTGTACTGTCTTCAATAAAAGATGAAGAAGAAAAGTGACAATGCAGGGATACTGAGGTCCTTAATAAAATTGTGAGGCAGTGTGTTATATATGACCTGAATAAAAGGCAGCAGCATAGAAGCAATACTCTGAGACACTCTCACAAACCACAGTAATTCTGTGTGTTGCAGATAGGATGTTATGCATTCAAGTCAGGATGAACTCCACAGTTAGAGAGCATAGATGGAGACATCTAGGCATTCCTCAAATGTGTATGGAAGTAGAATACTTGGTAATTCTTTATGAATTTAATTCAAGTCATCTGGGGTTCATTTCAGGTCAGCAGTGACGGAAATTTTCTAAATATGCTCTGAGATGGACAAGAAAAAGCTTTTTGAAAATCGAGTTTTTAGCAACAAAAGAACAATTGATACAATGGTTGTAGGTATCTGTAAACCTGGATGAGGAAATATACAGAAGGTTGTCCTTTTAACCCTTTGCATGAGGAACGTCAAGGGTGCCACCGCCATATCTATCCTTCGCAACCTCTGAAGAGACCCAGCAGTGAGTGGACAAAATAGCAATGGCCACAAAAACCAAAATAGCATCTAAAATAGTTCAAAGTAAATATTCATAACATGAACCACATGGATAACATAGATTACTAGACAAAGAAAAGCCCATAAAACAATCCAAAACAAGTCAAGGACATGAAGAGAAATGTTCTAACTTTATTAATAAACAGTCAACTTCATAAGAGGAACCAGCTCCTCATGACCACACAATGAAATATTGGGTCACAAGTTCTGGTCCTGCACCAAATTAACATTATTCTGGACAAAAATTTTTAATTACCTGTCAGACAGCCTTGGACTCACAGTCCCTCCTAACCCATTAACAGCTGTGTTTGGGGTTCTTCCAGAGGGGTTTAAAGTGGAGAAGGACAAACAAATTGTGATTGCATTCACTACACTGTTGGCACGCAGACTCATTCTGATAAACTGGAAGAATCCAAACTCTCCTCTTTTAAGTCAGTGGGAAATCGATGTGTTATATTATTTGAAATTGGAAAAGATCAAATACTCAGTTAGAGGATCTGTACAGACCTTTTTCAAAACATGGCAGGATCTAATCAGTAATATTTTAAAATAAGTTCATAAAGCACAGAGAATTTTTTTTTTTTTTAAATTAGGTATGTTTACAAGCCTTAAATTTAACGTTATTTGGCTTGCTCTCTCTCTCAGGGGTGGGGATCGATCTGTTCTTAACTCAATTTTTCTTTTTGTAAAATCTTGATTGCTTTGTATGGATTGTAATAAAATTAATAAAAATTAAAAAAAAAAAAAAAAGAAATATTGGGTCCAGAAAATACTGTAGATGGATGGGTTTTAATGTTTGTACTTGTGAGACATTTTTATTCATTGTAACATACTAAATCAAGACGCATTTTAAATATTTCCATTATCTTTTACAATTGCAGCACAGACAATTTATAATGACTGCAGGGAATGAACTGCCAAACTTGTGATTAAAGGAATACACCAGGCAAAAATATTATGTTTTTATGTTATTACTGTATGTGTAGTTCAGAGTGATGAACAAGAAAAACATTTAATCATGTTTTCATGCAGGGTGAGAGAACAATGTTTATGATATAATTGAACCTAATGCCACCCATGCTGTACAATGGCCAACAATGTGAAAACATCCATGGAAAGAAAAAATATCTCACGTTACTTCTGTCGCATAATCCAAATTTTCATTATCTAGGCGTGAACTCAAAATGTAAAATTAAAATATTATTAACAATTACTTCTTGAAAAAACAGTTTACATTGTAAATGGGAAAATGCATTCGATAGTACTGTGCATTTGAGCAGAAAACAGGAGTCTTGACCAATTGTTCTGCCTGAAAATATTAGATTTTCTCATCTATCACTATAAAGTACATGGAGTAAGTTACATATAAAAAATAATCATTTTTAGGTGGAGCATTCTTTTAAAAGTAAAACCACTAGGCCACAAAAAATTATACAAATTGTGTTCTGTGTAGCAGATGGGAACAACAAGAAGGATTTTCTAGTGGGGTGTGTGTTCGCGTGTGTTAAAAAAGCTAGCATTCAGAGTAAATGGTTGCCTTATCCTGCCCCTCATGTCCAGATCCTATCTAAACAGGAGATCTGATCTACTTGCCTCGGGCTCTTCTGACTCTTACGTCCCATTTCTGACCTGCTTTTCTTGTGTATCCACAAACATCTGCTGATTTGCCAACACGGCCTCATATTGAGTGCATACACTGATGGTGCCCAGTGTTAAATCAGGATGACAGTTCCCTGCAGATGAACTCACTACCTGACACGATAACCTCAGTGCTCAAATGTATGCAAACATCTGAGACCACCTAAACAACAGGAACACAGATGTGCTTATTATGGGTTGGGAAATGTGTTTCTTCTTGAATTTTTGGTCTTGGCAAATACAGTATATGGTAAATACATTTTTTTTATTACAGGTCCACAGTAAACTGGAGCCTTCCTTGGACAGCATTAAAACACATGGGAGGGATCAACCACTGGATGAGACTCCACAGTTATGCACACACACCCACACTCAGCCATATTGAGCCCACTAATTAGCCTCACCAGCATGACTTTAGGATATTACAGGGAAGATGACAAAATCTACTCAGACACACTTATGGGGCTAGAGGTCTGAAGCTGTGAGAAGGCAACACTAATCACTGCACCATCATGCAGTGCAGCTAGCAATAATATTCACATAAACAAATACAATATACAAAATGTACCAATTTTTACAAATATGTCTTTTGCACTATCACACCAGGGGGTCTTGAACCCAATCACACCAACACCAGGTTTTATAGTTGCCAGTTTATGATTGCCAATCAATCTAAATGCACATCTGATAGAGCAGGGGTGTCCCAGCCTTGGTGGGCTACTGTGGCTGCAGGTTTTCATTCTAAGCCTTTTCTTAATTAGAGTTCAGTTTTGCTGTTAGTTAACTTCTTTTCCCTTCATTTTAATTGACTTGCTTTTTAACACTCAGACCCCTTTAATTGTTTCTCTTTTCCTTAATTAGCAGCTAAACAACAATGAGATACAACATGAGCTAACACATGACCAGCTAACGTGTGTCCATCACACAATGTCTGAAAATAATGAAAGGTGAAGGTCTCAGTAATGTTGATCTACCCACATACACAAAACATTATGACGGTGGTGTTATAAAAAAGAAAACTGAGTTTTGAAAATGTGTGCCGTGGCACAATGAAACCACCAATAAGCCATGGAATTCAATAATGGGCTTAATTAACAACAAAAATCGGCTTCTAATATTATCCTGCAAAGCCCATTGACAAAATCTGACTCTTCAGTGATATGGAAGAATTCTTCAGAAAACTCGGACTTAAAGACTTTTTCCACAAGAAAGAAAACGGGGACAGACAGAAACCAACAACAAGCAGTTACAAGCTTGTCTACATGGACACCAGAAGCTGACAGAAACTCCACCCTGGACAATTATATAGGCTGCTTCTGACAGAGAGTCAAAACGGGGATCCTAAACACACAGCAAAATCAGATAGAAAACATTACTATTGATGAGTGGAGAGCCGAATATTTACTTAGGGAAAATAAAGAGATCATTATTAAACCAGCAGACAAAGGGGTGCCTTAGTTATTATGAAAACATCTGACTATATACAGGTGGCACAAAGACAATTGTCCAGTACTATGCATTATTACAAACTACAGGAAGACCCCACAGATCTCTACAAGAAGGAACTAAAAAAGATAGTAAGTAGCTTTCCTATTGACATCAGGGATCATGTAAGCAGTTTAATTCCAAAATGGGCTACTTCTACATGCTTCCTAAGATCCACAAAGAAGGGAACCCAGGAAGGCCTGTAATCTCAGGAACTGGATCCCTTTCAGAAAATGTTTCAGGTCGGGTGGAGCACATCTGTAAACCCCTTGCCTGCAATACAATCAGCTACATCAAGGATACCACTAATTTCTTAAAAAAAATATCTGCTATAGGCCCCTTACCTGTGGGAACCTTACTGGCCACAATAGGTGTTGGGGCACTTTACACAAACATTCCCCATGATGATGCCATATTGGCATGTGAAACATATAGTACCTTAAACAACTTGATTTACCCACATAGTCAGTTATACAAATGATAAAATTCACTCTGACACACAATTTATTCTCATTTGGACAAGACCTCTACTTCCAACAAATGGGGACTGCAATGGGCTGTTGGTTTGCCCCTCATGATGCAAACCTATTTATGGCAAAATTGGAGGAAGTTTTTATGTCAACATGCTTCTTAAAACCAATGTTGTATCTCCATTATATAGATGACATCTTCATAATTTGGACGGCCAATGAGAAGATATTCTTTCCACCCAAACATAAAGCTGAAGCTTAATTTCTCAAAAAACAAAAATCAGCTTCCTTGACACCACTGTTCAACTGAAACATAACACCCTTGTAATCTCTGTTTTTCACAAAACAACTGACAGACAGACTTACCTGAGAAGTGATGGTCCATTATTTTCAGCCAAGAAATACAATACAACCATATTTGCTCAGACTTGGCACACCGGGATAAACAACTGCAGGAGTATAGACAAGATTTTATCAGACAAGGTTATGCCCCCAAAACAGCAGACACTCAAATAAGAAGAACTACTGCCATACCCAGAGACAACCTTCTGGAATATAAAAACAAACACAACAAGAACTGATTCCCCTTGTTGTCGCCTACAACCCACATCTTGAAGCACTTCGGAAAATTATAAAAACACTTCAGCCAATGCTAAACAATGACAAAACACTGAAAAATGTATTTCCACAACCACCAGACCTGTGGGAACTAATTGTCCGAAGCTCCCTAAGTGACCCAACAGAAAATGGCACATCTCCCTGCATACAGAAGAAAAGATGTAAAATGTGTGCTCACATTTATAATACAGATTGTGTAGTTATACCACACTGGCGATTAGAACATCATATAAAGGGGTCATTTTCCTGCAGATCATCTAATGTGGTCTACCTAATTCTCTGTATGAAATGTCCCAACACTGCACTCTATGTGGAAGAAACTGAACAAACACTCCGCCAAAGAATGAACTTACACAGGTTCCACATCAACAAAGCAACAGAGATGTTCCTGGAGCGGCCCACTTCAACAGCCATGGACACTGTCATTGGGACTTGAAAGTCACAGGGCTTATGGGCAACATCAGAACACAGCAAGAGAGAAAAGAATGGGAAGTCAAACTCATGCTAAACTTTAACACATTATAACATGGCTTAAATAGAGACAAAAGTTTCATGGCCAGATATGAGGATTGTGTGCATCTCTCAGACTGACAGAGACAACCTGACTACAGATCCACATTGTTTTAAAAAACTCATCAAAAACTTCAGAAGACTTTGTTGGACAGTTATCTTATCAAAAGATCTTGACTATACACTGTTGCTAAATGAATCTTAGCCAGGAGTGGTCTATTAATTTTTTACATCTAAGACAGCATTTGGAAAACCTTTAAGTGAGATGCATCTGTCCTGGTGTCTATATGAGCAAAGGGAACTCCAGTCTCTGTGTTACATCTTGCCTGAAGAAGGGGCCTGAGTTGCCTCAAAAGCTTGCATATTGTAATCTTTCTAGTTAGCCAATAAAAGGTGTCATTTTGCTTGACTTCTCATTACATCCATAATGGCTAACACGGTACAACAACCACGGTGTCAACCAAATAAGTACATTTCTAATTGAGAAACTGGTTGGATTTAAATTGGTTGGGGTTTGAAGACAAGATTTAGCTGGTTATCTTTTGGTTCACTTCACATCTTATTTTTGTTTGACTTAACAATTTAAGAAAAAAATAAGCAATTCAGAGAACCGAGTGTTAAAAACATAGCAATTAAAATGATGGGGAAAAGAAGTCAATTAACGGCAGGAGATGGTCACTGATGAAGAAAGTGACAGGTAGAAAGACCTGCAGCCACTATGGCCATCAAGGACTGAAGCTGGACACTCTTGTGCCAGAGTATCCTGAAGAAACCTGTGCTGACAAAAGAAGATCATGTAAAAACTCTGAACAGTAGGCACCTCAGTCAGCAGTCAAGCTGGGGGTCCATGTAATAAAGCAGCATAGCTACATACTGACAGCAACTACTTATTTCATATAGCACCCTTCATAGGGAAATCATTACAGCACCACAGAGGCACCTACTGCATGAAGACATAATACTGCATAAAACAGTAACAATTCAATGTGACACATAACGTGGAACATACAGTGCCATACACAATGCCTTTCTCTTTAATTCTAACACCAACAAGTGTGGCCTACTGTAAAACTCTGCACTGCACTGCACTGATAGGTCTGCTGAATCGAAGTAAATGTTCTAATCATATTTTACTTTTCAATATCAAAAATCATAGTCATTTTTTAACCCACTTAATCCAGACCAGGGTCACAGGGGTGCTGGAGCCTATCCCAGCTAGCAAAAGGCATAAAGCAGGAACAAACCCTGGACAGAGAGCCAGTACATCACAGGGTTAGCACACACACACTGATTTAGCTTTGCTAACTCATCTAACATGCATGTGTTTGGACAGTGGAAGGAAACCCATGAAGACAAGGGAAGAACATGCAGATTCCACCTATGGAGGACCCAGGATGCAAACCCAGGACTCCTTACTGCAAAGCAGTGGCCATCAATCTGCCACCGTAGACCATTAATGCCATAATCCAAAACATAACAGTATAAGGCTGAAGCATCTTTTCATTATTAGAATATGTAAGGCTGCTGATATAAAAGTATTAATGTGTGTCAGTTTTTGAAATAATTCAAACTTCTCAAACCCACTAATTCCAAGTCCAGTTGGCAGGGGTGTGGAGCCCATCCATTGCTTTTCCGTTGTCTGTATTAATAATGCTAATGGTAAATAAAACAGAATATACACAGCTTGTTACAAAGTAAAGAAGCCCCAAAGTGAGTAATTCATTAACTAAGTCTTTAACAATACTTACAAGGTGACTCTCAAAAAGCAAGTCAGATGGAGAAAGCGGTGCCAAGCTGTGAATGAGCAAAGAATAAAAGCAAAATGTAAATCTAATGGCTACACAATGCATAAAAGCATTCGTAAAAGTCACATTGTTGATCATTCTGTTTATTAAAAATAGATAAATCCGTTTCAGTAAAAATGCATGACTGGTTGAATGAAGGCTACACCTTCAGCTTTCCAAGTTTGGTTAGCTCAGTTGGTGTTTATTATCTTTATCATAAAACCAGCAGCTATCACCCAGACATGTCTGAAAGATTAGTCTAAAAAGCACACGGGCACTCAAAACCTGGGGTACTATTTAGTTAGAAATAGGCAATATCTTATAAATGACTACTGTTATTTTCTGTGGGTATAATAAAGTTAACAAAACTATACTCCAAAAACTAAAATGCTATTCTTAATTGCATCATGATTTCACAGATAAGGGAAAAAATAGGTTATACAATTGATAACTTGCTGTACGTTTTATTTTACTCCCCAAACTGCAAACCTGAATATTCTGTTTTAAAAATTTAGTTCACAGGAGTGACCCCTAAACTTGGAATGACTCCAAAGAGACTAATGTGAACTAAAAAGTTGTTATCAAATAAATAAAAATTCGGAATGAGCATAAGCTGCCCTAATTTAGGATGTTCATAGGAAATACTCTGATTTACTTCATGAGGTAGAAGTATATAAGGAACAGGAATAGTCATGTCAGATATTTGAATTATTAAAATGTGTGCTTCAATTTAAATGTTTAAAGTCTAAATACTGTGTTCATAATAATTACTTATGATTACTTTGAAATCACTCCTAACTCACCAGTACTAGAAAATTCAACATATGATATTACACGTTCACTCATCCTGATGTCTAGTTATGCAAGACGTGAAGCTTTTTGGGGTTCCCCCATTTTTGGCCCTCTAGACCCAAAAACACAATTTTTAGGTCACATTTGGACCGGATTTTGTACGGGAAATTACACCCTTATGATAAACAGTGAACCAATAAGTGTCTTAATCACAAACTAACAGTAGGGTTTGAACGTGTGCATGCCACATAACTGACCCCTGGAGATGTGAGGGTTCAAAGTTACTCATTTTCACTAAGCTTCGAAAAAATGGGTCTTAGTAACACAGGCATGTGAAGTGTTTTTGCTGTTTTGAGATTGCTGATCACAAATATGGTCATATTTTAGATATTTGATTCTTTACCGGTGGTCCTAGCCCTCTAAGAGCCACTTCCAAAAAGTTAAAAATAACAAATGTGAAACAGAAGCATGTTGAGTATAGCTTTAGACTATTTGAAGTCCTGTGATAATGAATATATTATTTTTGATCCTTTGCTAGGGATCTAAATGTCTATGAACCTCTATCAGAGGGTGAAAATAACAAATTTTCAACTGGGAATATTTAGACTTTAACCATTTAAACTGAAGTACATATTTTAATATTTCAAATATTTGATGTAACTATTCTTGTACATTATGTACTTCTACCTCATGAAGTAAATCATCACATTTCTTCTCCATACAATTGATATAACTGGATTTATTTTACTTAAATTTTGAATGCGGCTTACTACAATTATGCTTTACTCACAGTGTATTAGCTTTTTAGACCACCAGCAGAAACTAATAATAAGAGACTCCAGATTGTAGTTGGTTTAATATTTTAATATGAAGCGTTGTTTTTGGAGTTGTACATAAGATGCTTAATGCTTTTGTTATACAATTTCTAAAACTGGATGAGCTTTTACAGTCTCTTTGTTTTACACAAAGTCTTTTTTATAGTCTTACTTTAGTATGATTATTTTCACAAAAATCTTCTGTCTTCACTAAATTAAAAGTAAAATTGGATTCTGCTATTCCCTAAAGAATATATGACAGATTCAACTTTGTTTGAGAAACCAGGGCACAGTATGAGATCAGCGTCATCTGCTTGCCCTGAAATAGCCTATTTAGTGGGTTATGATCTACTTATAAAACTAATGCAGGACAAACCACAAAAACTGCAATATGATGGTATTTCTGTGCAACTACAGAAAGTGAGAAACAGTGTCACAAAATATGAAAACTGAGCTTTGGGTAACTGTTAATAATACAGCATTCCTCATGCACCATCTCATAATGGGCAGCTCTGACAAAATTTCCAAAGCATACAGCACGGATTGATTGAAAAGTGCTAAATAAAAACTAAAATTTGAACAACTTCAGCTGCAGTAGCACATCATGTAAATAATGACGTTTCAAAGTTTTCAGGGTTTAGTGTGCCCCGCTCCTTTTTCCACGTAACTGGCATTTAAAGGTGCCATGGCAATGCCAGTGTGGAGGCATGCATTTTGTACCACCTTGATGGCATCACTGCCTTTAACAACCACTTGGTGGCTAGGAACCCAATTTGCCAGGACTCAAGTTATTTTAGGTAAATAAAGCAAAAATTACAACAAGCTGTAAGCCCTAGAGAGACATTAGAATGTAGAACTTGGACAGTGAGAATAGAAATGGAAACAAACGTGAAGAAAGAAGTCATATTTCATCATCCTTAAAACTGGAGAAGACATCTCTAACTCTCTATATATATTTATATATACATTATATACTGTAAATACATACACACATATACAGTATACTGTCTAAAAAATTCAACGTCTGTCCACTTTTCACAAGAGAACTACTTAACAGATGTAGATCAGGTTTTTTCTGTAATTTGCTTGAACATTACAGTTGATTTTATGACTTCTCTCATCACGCCAACTATCATAGTTCTCTTGCAGCAGCAATTTATTTGCACAAATCCGAGAGAAATGCTGCGGGCTGAGGGGAGGGGGGCGGTACCCTCCTCACTCATGTACCAGCCTCCATTCGAGTTGGTCTACCTCTCACCACATGTTGGAGCGTACCTTACCACTGTTTAGCTAGTGATACCTGTTTGGTCAACAGACATTATCATCTACGGATTGTTAAGGAGCAACGTTTGACGTGTTTGAGAGGGAGAGAAATCACAGCTACGTGTGTTTTGGTCAGATTTACATTTTTGTTTTATTGGTTTTTAAAGTTTGTCCTGTTTCACTACTACGTAAGCAGAGCTGTGGGGGACAGCTAGTACTGTATCTGATATAAAGAAGTCCTGCTTATCAAGTTGTCCATCATTGCTGTAGTAGCATGTCTTTTGAGATTATTTGTACAATAATTCTACCTACATTTTCCAAAAATAAACTATGAGCACAACACATTCAGTTGCACAGCAATACCCAACAAGACAATTATTTTTACCCTTTGAAGATGTTCCTTCTTTTCTGAGTTCCACTCCATTTGTCACAATGATATACAGGACATATTTACTGTATGAAGAACTGTTTTAGCTCAAAAGATACTATATGTTCACCTCAGGGCTTTGTAGGCCTTTATGTCCAGACTACATGAGCCTTATGCATATTTTCTTGCATTCTTAAACCTATTCTTTTGAGGTCTCCATTACCTAATAAGTTACCTCTAATAAGAAAGAAAAAAAACAAAAGGTTTCCCCAGTGTGAACAATCTGCATGACTTGTCCATTCTTGCCCGTAATGTAAAAACCTCATTCAAGTCTGACAAGGCTCATTCTTGTTATGTTACCAATGGCAGTTCTAGTTACTGTAGAAAGTTTTTACAAGCAATGAATGTGTGCTTAAATGATTACTATGCTGACTACAAATTTATGTTTCTTTTTATATAGCACTTTTTTGTTGCACAAAGTAATTTAAATGGCCACAGACCATCCCTCAGCCGAGCTTCATAACTGCATATAATTTATCCCTTTATTTACTGCATGCATATGTTATAATGATGAAGGGTACACAGATTTAAAAATAACAACAAACTAAAGTAGGATGGAGGAGTGTGAATGCTCTCTATGATTAGGCTGGGCCTTCTGAGGATCTGGGGTCTATTTTGGGCCAACATTCTTGGGCAAGCCAATTGGTGCAAGTATGTTGGGGATAGAAATAGAAGCAAAACTAAAAGCTGCTGCCCAGCTGGGCCTACCTACATAACAGCTGCACCCTTGTCCAAATGGATGTATGGGCTCACCTACTTTCCCACCTATCAAATACCAGAAAGTATCCATTTTACCCACTTATGTCATTCCCTTATGGTTATTGGCCTCTTCCTCCCATCTGTAACAGCTTCTTCTTTGCTCACTTAATGACTCAAAGGTCCAAAAAGAGCTTCAAAACTTTTCCATGGGTAACTCCTTTTCAAGCCCTTTCATTACTTGTAAGGTCAGGTACACCAGACTAGAGCTCCCTTTACAGTACCTGTTTCAAGTGTCTCTATACCCCACAGTTGCAGTAGCCTTTAAAAGGGTCAGGAATCCAAGGCAGTTCCTCAAGTGGTCAATCCTTTAAAGGAACAACTGCATACCTCCATCCCCCTTGTATGCCTTCTTTCCAATTTTGCCTAAAGTTACCCATAAATAGCAAACCAGGCTGCAGGATCCCCAGCTAGGGATTCTGAGCTAAAGACGTCTTTTTGCAAATCCATTTTGAGAGTCTTTTCAATCCTTTGCAGTCTTGCTCTCTCCTTGAAGATAGGCTACCACTGGCACCTCAATACATTTTCACAGAGGCCAGCCCACTGGGGTACCACATTTTATATACCACATACTGGAGGTCCCCACCTTCTTACACAATCATATACAGGACTCCTCCATGTTCCATTATGGTTCACTCATTAGGTGCTTTCCAACTGAAGGAACTGTTTGTTTTCATGACCCTCTGAGCTACTGTACAATGAAGGTCCTGTGTCACGTGTGGTTGCTGGCCACTTTCATGTTCTGTGTTCCCACGGCACAACGGAAACTGTAACCTTTAGGCAAATTATGCGGTGCAAAGTGAGGTGCGTTTGGGACTTCACTGGGGACAAACCCCACAATCCAGATCTCCACCATTTATTGCCTAGATGCAGAAAATGCTGTGTTCCATTTACCTTGGAACTTGGAGCTGAGAATGATGTCAAAACCGAGCTGCACTGCTTTCCAGTTAAACATTCAGAAAATCAATATGGATGCGTCCAGGAAAACCTTTGTTATACTTGCTCTATCACAGTAAATTGCAGTTCATAACAAAGCAATATGCGGCATTTTGCATATTCAAACACAGCATCAACATGTCTACAGAAGTTGGATAGTACTGACTGATTTACTGAGACACAAAAAGACAGAAGTGCCAATAAACAATACAATACTAATACAGTGTATGTTGGCATTATTTGATTCATGTCATAATCCGAAGTCAGAAAACCTTGGGTTTGACAGACCAGCCCTTAGTATCCGACTTATGGGAACATTCCATTTGAAAATTCTGACTATTTCTCAGGACATCCTTCTACTACCTACAGAACACTGCTACAGTCTGACCCAAACATTGCTCTTGCGAAACAGAACACACGGTCACATTTTTGTATGAAATTGTGCCTTCACTGGTTTCAATATGGCCACTCTGCCCATGCGTATATACATATTTCAGGCCTTATAAAGGGAAAAGACAACTCTGGAATGCTCACCATAGAGGCAGTGTTTCAAAGGAAAACCTGTATCTGTGTCTGGGCAATAAAAAGAAAAGATTAAAATGGGCAAAAGATTTAAATCACACACAAATCCACAGCACAAAGTCTGAGTTCCTTAGCCCATGTTAACCTTTTCTTCTCTGTTGCAAATGATAATACTTTTAATTATTTAGGTGATGCATTTATCCAAGGTGACTTAAAACATTTATGACACAATTGATTATATTTCTTTTTGGTTTTCCAATTGGAGCACAGGCAGGTCAAGTGACTTCCTCATGGTCACACAGTGTCAGTAGCAGGATCTGATCCCACACCCTCAGGGTTTGAAGTCCAAAGCCTTAACTACTACACCACACTGGTCACTACTTGGTACATACTATTTAAGGTGTAGAAGCCATCTGAGAACCTGTAAGACATTTGTTTCTCACCCTACAGATTCTGATGTCCTTGCCCCCTTAACGTAGTTAGTTGTGCATCTAGGCTTTCCCAGTCTTTTTCTTTTTTGGTTAGATCCAGTATGTCCTCTTCCCCCAAGAAAGTAAAGAAACCTTTGTATGAAATCTTCAGTTTATTTGCAGTCTGTCAGCCTTCATTCTACAAAATACAAAATCAACAGACCGATGTGTTTCTGGGGAAAGAGGTTTTATTTTGGCCATTTGCAACATTAGCAATGTCTTTGCTATATGCCACTCCAGTGTTATCTTGGCTGTATGTTTTGAGTCACTGTCAAGTTAAACAGTGAACCACCTCCCCCGTATGAGTTCACATGCATTTTGAAGCAGATGTTCTTCAAGGATCTCTTTGTATTTGGCTGTATTCATTCTGTCCTTCAATCGTGACCAGGCAACTGAGAAGCAACACACAGCATGATACTGCTACCACCATAGGAATGATATTAGGCAGGTGATGAGCAGTGCCTGGTCTTCCTCAGACATAGTGCTGCCCAAAAAAGTTGAGTTTTTGTCTCAACAGAAAATCTTTTAAACAAACTCAAATCAGGCTGTCTTATGGTTTTTATTAAAGAGTCGCTCCCATCTAGCCATTCTAACAAACACCTGATTAATGGAGTGCTGCCTCAGATGGATGTCCATCAGACAGGTTCTTCCATTTCAGCAGAGGCCTTCTGAAGTTCTGTTAGAGTGACAATTGGGTTCTTGGACTCCAAGACCAGGGGTGGGCAAAGTCATTCCTGGAGGGCTACAGTGGCCACAGGCTTTTGTTCCAACCCAGCTGCCTAATTAGAAAACAATCCTTGCCAATAATTTAATTTCATGGCTTGTTAGTGCTTTAAATCTGCCATGTCAGGTCATTCTCATATTCTAGATTTTTTTATTCCTTTCTGAGGATATCAAACAAATGATTTGAAGTATAAAACGGATGAGTAATTTTCTCAGTCCTTTACTTTTTTCTCTTCACTTTCTTTCCAAGTATTTAATTAAATCAAACAGGTGTAAATGGAAACAAACAAAATGGAGAAATGCTGGTTGTTTTTGCCATTTGCATCGTATTGCTAATAATTAAAAAACAAAATACAGTTGTTTAAGACTAAAATAAGCAATAAGGGTTCAAAATCTTAACAAGCGAGACAACTAAAGCGAAGGAGAAGTGTTACTTGAGCAATAAGTGTTTCTTATTAAGCAACTGGGTTGGAACAGACCTGCAGCCATTGTGGCCCTCCAGGAACGACTTTGCCCACCCGTGTTCTAGACCAAGGCCCTTCTTATCCTGGTGCTTCCAAACTTCTTCCATGTCACAATTATTGAGACTGTTGTGTGCCTAAAACACTCTACCCTTGCCCTAATCTATGCCTCACCAGTTTGATCATGAAGGTCTACAGAGAGTTCCTCAAACTTCATGGCTTGGTTTTATCTTGACAATGTGCAGTGTGAATTGTGGGACCTTATATACACAGGCATGTGCCTTTCTAAATGATGTCCAGTCAATTCAGTTTGTCACAGGTGGATTCCTGTCAAGTTCTACACACTTCACAAGGTGAAATAAAGCAAATAGGAGGCATTTGATCATAAGTTGGAATCCAATACAAATGGTCTGAATACTTATATAAATGAAAGATTTCAGTTTTGGATTTTTAATAAATCTGCAGAATTTTCTGAAAGTGTTTTTTTCACTTTGTCTTTATGGGTTATGGAGTCTAAATTGATGGACAATGCCCCTTGTCACCACTGCTATTTCCAATCACCATTGAACCACTGGCGGTTCACTGTCAAAATGCTGAGAAGGGACTGGAACAGAAAATTTCTCTATATGCAGATGATATGGTACTGTATATATCAGAACCACAAAATTCAGTGCCTGCAGTCTTAACAGCACTCACAGAATTTCAGAAGATCTCTGGTCTCAGAATTAATCTGAATAAAAGTGTACTCTTTCCAGTGAATTCTCAAGCATATGATATTAGATTAGACACCCTACCTTTTATCGTTGCAGAACAGTTTAAATACCTCGGGGTAAACATCACAAGTAAACACAAAGCTCTTTATCAACAAAATTTTGCCATCTGCATGGAAAAAATTAAGCAAGACTTGCATAGATGGTCAACCCTTCATCTCACTCTAGCTGGAAGAATTAACACTGTTAAGATGAATATTCTTCCCAAGCTTCTTTTTTTATTTCAAAACATTCCAATATATATATCAATAAATCATTTTTTAAGCAATTAGATTCAACAATAATCTAATTTATTTGGAACTTAAAACATCCATGCATCCAAAGAGCAACCCTACAAAGACAAAAGGCAGAAGGTGGCATGGCTCTACCTAACTTCCAGTTTTATTACTGGGCAGCAAACATACAACCTTTAAAAACCTGGACACAAACAGATGAACATACACAGGCCTGGTCCGCAATAGAAATAAAATCCTGCAGTACTTCTTTATATTCCCTGCTTTGTGCCCCAATAAATACAAGTTATTGGCAATATACTCATAACCCAATTGTGCTTCACTCACTCAGAATATGGAACCAATGTAGAAAGCATTTTAAGATGGAGAAGTTTTTATCTGTGGCACCTCTGTAAGAGAACCACCTCTTTCAACCTTCACAAATATATGCAGTTTTTAATATCTGGAAAAAAATTGGGATTAACTTGCTTAGAGATCTTTATATAGACACGTCTTTGCATCCTATGAACAATTACATTCCAAATTTAACTTTCCAGCTACACATTTCTTTCACTATCTTCAAATTAGGAACTTTGTTAAACAGAACCTGCCGGATATTCCTCATCTTGCACCCTCATCCATGCTGGAAAAAATATTGCTCAATTTCAAGGACTTAGACACCATTTCTGCAATATATAAAAATTACTAGCCAACCCGCAGCACACCATACGCCGCATAATCAGGCCAGTTTTTTTAATGATTTTTAAGCACAGGGAGAAAATTAACATTTGAAAAATCGGTAATGTGATAAATCAGCAAGAAAAGCAACCTTGTAACAATGCACGGAACGAACCCAAACACAAACAATCGTCCGTGACTGAAAACTGGTGGACCGCAATCGCGCCTTCTCTTGCCAGAAGGAGGGATGGGGGTGCACGGCGCAGAGTGTGGAACGGGAGGAGAGGAGAAGGACGTCCATTCAGCTCCCTCCGTCATGCTAGTCTCCTGAATTCTTGTTCAGTATGTACTGCCCGCTCATGTGCCCACCTCCAACTCGTCACTTGAGTCGTTGGCTGCTTTTCTATATATAATCCAACAAGACACCCGACCACGGTAGTAGCGAGGTGGGAGAGGGGTGTGCATAAAGGGTAGGGACGCAACCAGTGGGAGCGTATGAGTCGCACTGAGTCGGTTTGCAACTCGAATGGGGTTCAACGGCTTACCCATGCCTCTCTGCGCCGGGTAGACACACGCTCAATCTCATGCATATTTATTGAATGCTAAACACTTCTGGAAAGATATGGTTGTCTAAAACTTGTTGGTGTGAGAATACAACAGTAAGTGAATGAAAAGATGGAACTCTAGAGAGAGCAAAATACAACACAATAGTGAACCCGCGGAATAACAAACGCCACATAATTATTTATTGATGATTGAACACTTCTGGAAAGACACAGTTGTCTAAAAAGGGAGGGTTTGAGGATACAACAGAAAGTGAATGAAAAGATGGAACTCTGGAGAGAGCAACATATAATTGTCCGTGAGTGAAGAAGACGCATGTTTGTCACGGATGTGAATTGCTGTATGTAGCGTGTAAAACAGTTTGCTATGGTGCACGCGGTTGTACATCGTAACCGAAAACTCGGTTTTTAAAGACTGCTTACTTCATTGTGTTTTAACCTCAGTTGTAAAGGATTGTTTTAAGGATCCCATGGGATACCCCTCGCAAACTGTTTTACATGCTGCATATGGCAACTCACCTCCGCGAGAAATATGCCTCTATGAACAGTCAAGGTGGCTCGGAGGTACATGAGGCCTCTACGACAGACGAACATAAATGACGCCGTTCTTTCTGTGTCATCGCAACCGAGTTGGTGGGCGTGGCTCTGCGAGTTGGCGTCGTATCCAATGGTCTTGGAGTTGGTGGGCGTTGCTCTCCTGCATGCCTATAGGTATCTTACTTGTCGGCGCTTAGTGAATCCACGCCCCTTCCGGCGTGCTTTCCATGGGTGTCTTGCCTTAGTGAATTATATATATATATTTTACAGTCCCTCCCTTTCAAAGATCCAAGAGGACACTGGGAAAAAGATCTCTTAATCAATATATCAGAAAAGGAGTGGAAAATAGCAATGCAGAGAATTCATTCAAGCTCCATATGCGCAAAGCATACAATTATTCAACTCAAAATTATACATCGAGCACATCTGTCTCACCTAAAACTCTCCAAAATGTTTCCAGGGCAGGATCCAACCTGTGAACGCTGCAATCAAGTCCCAGCCTCACTGGGTCACATGTTCTGGGCCAGCACCAAATTAACATCATTCTGGACCAAAGTTTTTAATTACCGTTCAGACAGCCATGGTGTCACAATCCCTCCTTAACCCATTAACAGCTGTGTTCTTGGGTTCTTCCAGATGGGTTTAAAGTGAAGAAGGACAAACAAACTGTGATTGCATTCACTACACTCTTAGCACGCAGACTTATTTTGCTGCCAAAGACATGCAAGTTAGGTGGATTGGCGATTCTAAATTGGCCCTAGTGTGTGCTTGGTGTTTGTGTGTGTCCTGCGGTGGGTTGGCACCCTGCCCAGGACTGGTTCCTGCCTTGTGCCCTGTGTTGGCTGGGATTGGCTCCAGCAGACCCCCGTGACCCTGTATTTGGATTCAGCGGGTTAGAAAATGGATGGATGGAAGAATCCTAACCCTCCTTGTTTTTTTAAGTCAGTGGGAAGCTGATGTGTTTTACTATTTGAAATTGGAAAAAATCAAATACTCAGAGGATCTGTACAGATTTTTTTCAAAACATGGCAGGATCTAATCAGTAATATTTTAGAATAAGGTCTCAAAGCACCGAGGAAGCAATTATTTCTGCATTTCTTTTTCTTCTCCATTCATCTCTATTGGCTTATCAAACTTATCAATTTAGGTATGTTTACAAGCCTTAAGTTTTACCCCGTTGGCTATGCTCTCTCTCAGGGGTAGGGGTCGACTTGTTCTCAATCCTATTTTTTGTAAAAATTTATCGATGTGTATGGAATGATTACAATAAAATTAATTAAAAAGAACTGATAGACAAAAATTTGGACATGATTGTCAGGCTTTGGGCCCTAGGAACAAAGTTCCCTGAACTATTCTATAAAAAGTCAGTAATTATTTACAGCTCTGGTGCTGATGTTTCTGATCATAAAACAAGTCATTATGATAGTAATTGACAAGAAGAATCCATAATTGCAGAATTATGGTATTTGAAGTTTCCTCTAGACTACCTCTTTTTCTTGGATGATTTGGGTCAAAAACTAATCAGCACATCGTCATCTCATACCAGGCTTAAGTTTGGAGTTTGGTATTTTTCCGTCCCGCTGTTTTAGGTGTAGATCTTCCTCAGGAAACTCTGAAACACAGACATACACACACACAGAGACAACAACACACCCAATTGAGACACCAATGTTTTCAGTATCAGGGGACCCTAAAACATTGAGATCTGTCAAAAAACACAGATTGAAATTTTTGACAAATCTTAAGCTTTCACTCTTCCCCCACAGACGATACGTTAGGGTTTGAGAGGGCACAAATGTGAATGATGTGAATCATGATGTGAATTTCCCCTTAGGATTAATAAAGTATCTATCTATCAAAGCAAATTAGGCAAATGTATCCAATTAAAATTAAGTCTACAACACAATAAAATGTGCAGAAAGTGAAGGGGTCTGAATACGTTCTGAATCCACTGTACTATGAATGAAAAACTGGTAAGATAAACACAGAAGATACTGCTATAACATAAGCAAAAAAACATCACGCAAGTGATACCAAATGTGAAAAATTATCCATTGTACTTTTTAAATCCAGATTCCAGCTGTGCTTAGTCACCTGCATTCTAAAATCAATTGCCCCACAGGCAAAGAAGTACCATTTCAAATGAATGCAGGTCTTGTGAAAACAGGTCTACCATTTGTGACTGTTCATCCATTCCATACCAGTGCCACCAGGAAATGAAACCATTTACTAAAATTAACATGTAATAAAAAAATGTTATTCTATCTTATTTAGCATTAGCTGCAAATCTGAACAAGTTGTTTGTTATATGTTTATCAAAATCCATCAATTTACTGAACCCATCAAATACAATTCAGGACACTTACTAACATTTTGACAAGCCACCTGTCCATTGCAAGGCATGCCCAAAGTTAATTTTAGTTTGCCTGATTTGCACATTTGGGTGTAGGGTCGTACAAAGGGCAAAACAGTGTGACCAGGCTCTAATTCAGACCCAGTCTCCTGAAAGTGTAAGGCAACAGCACTAACCCCTGTGCCACAGTGCCAACCATTTCTACCCAAATCCTTTCTGAATGTGAGTGGACTTTTAAAACTTTTTCAGATCCCCACTGACCAATTCAAGGTTGCAGAGGAGTAGTTACAGTGCTGATGCCTGCAGTCAAGGACCGGAAATCTGATGGAGATCATGATGCCCATTCAAAAGGCGTCAGCATTTTATGACCAAAAAGGATTACGGCTACCAGGAATTACAATCAAGTGCGGATGGCTACTTTTGAACCTTCTTAATTCAGAAAAGTCTTTGCCTTACTACTTGTTTCTTGCATTCATGCCAACCGTGCACTTATCTGAGCACCACACCCTCCATCTGTCTCTTGAATTAGACGACTGGTCTCTCAGCATTTCACTACTGACTACGAAAAAAACAATTATTAATTAAATATTATGGAAGATACAAATATAACAAATCAGTTTCGAAAAGGCGCAACCTCAATTCCTGATACGCTGCATCTTAAAGTATTGTATATAATACTGTCTACAATGACTGCCTCTTGCTCCTAAAGCAAACTGCCAAAAACGTCGCCTAACTTGCACACTTTCGTCAAACACACCCATGCAATTTGAGTGTCCGATTACTCCACACGGGTGCTCACACGTGCTTGGGCGCTGGCGGCTTCTCGAGGCTCCCTCTGGAGCGTCGTAATCTACACGTCGCAGCCGCTAGTCTGCCGCAGGCGGGTGGAGCGTCAGGGGACAGATAACGCGTTGATCTATGGGCCGCAGCACTGCCTGCTTGAATTATTTAGTTAGTTGTAAAGACTGCCACGATCTGGGAAAGGAAATGTATCTGATCCGCGCCCCCACTGTCCCAAGTCAGCCAAACGGGTTCGGCAAACCTTGACGTGGCGGTGCCTCCTATTTAAATGTACCTCAGAGTCAGACCGGTGGCCAAGTTTTGGGCATTCCGTCAGTTTGTAAGATGTAACTTTTTTTACGCCGAGCGTGTGTGTGTAAAACGTAAATTTTTTACATTTCTCAGCCTTGCCCCTTTGACTCATTAAATGCCCAAGTTACAACTAAGCCGCTGCCGAAATCATACGTCATAGACACGCCTACCTCAGGCCGAAGGCTAGTAGTTGAAAGGGAGCCCCGCCCTTACAAAAAATAAGTGAGTAGATACGCCCAACTAGTACGTGTTACAGAAAACTACGCTCACCTCTACTCGAAAATGTGCAAGGGGGGATTTCAATCACAGAGATCTTCCAACGGGCGAGGTTTTTCTGATGCGTATTAGGAGGAAGGATATTCAGTCTAAGCTCTTCCGACGAGGGAAGTAAGTTTGTAATGTGTGACAGAAGGAGACAAGACTTTATAGATGAAAGGTGGCATTAAAGCGCCTTGAGACAATATCATCCACTTGCAGGACCGTACCATCAAACATCCCCCCCCGGCATGTTGCTCCATGTGGTGCCTTTGGATTTATCACAAAGTGGACACTAAATTAAAAGATCAAGGTCGGCTTGCATCAGTTTCTTCTGGTTAATTTCCTGAAAGTGCTGTTGGCAAATGAAACGTAAAAAACCGGAATCCACAGTGAAGCCAAGGTTTTGCGCGTGTAACCAATGTTATTTTTTAATGCACGGGTCCTAAGTGTTAGTCATGGAGGGCGTGGCTACGGGCCCACCCAATGAAAAATCGCTTCAACTAACTTTAAGCTTATTTTGGTATTTAGTTGTGCTCCCTGCAAATCTACATGCCCACCCCGGGATGACGTTCTGTTTTTCAGTTCAATCAGTTTCTTAAAAAACTATCTGCGTTTAGGCTTAATTTTAGGATTCAAGATTTTTGTCACATACAGTCATAGACGTACAACGTACAGTGAAATGTCAACCCATCTCGCTACTCTGATTACGTAAAAGAGATTAGAAAGATAAGAAATGCGGAGAAGTACAAAAGTAAAGAACACTAAATTGAACAACTTACATTTTAATTACTATATAATACGGCTAAATAGAAACAAGTTAAACGATAAATGTAAACAATATAAAAGGTGTAACATAGAGTGGTAAATGACAGCATTATGTAAATTATTATATTATGATATTGTTTATACATCGTGCAAGGCAAAAGCATATCTATACAAGAAAACACACAGTCTTCTTCTGAATATCTATCAATCTATATATAGTACCATTACATATCTATTATATAGTAAATTTACATATCTAGCTATCTATTATATAGTACCTTTACATATCTATCTATTATATAGTGCCTTCCCCTATCTATCTATCTATCTATCTATCTATCAATCTATCTATCTATCTATCTAGAACCGTGAAATCATAAAAATGATGATTATAATATGATGAACTGATTGCCAATTCAGAAAATATGCATAGTAAAACAACCTGATGCATACTAAAAGAACCTGGAAAGCATCCTGACAGATGTTACAATAAATATAAAATTGAGCTATATATACTGTATTTAGTGGAGCTATGATATAAGATTGCAAAACAGGGTATAAAGTAATAGTGAAAGACAATGTAACATACAGTAAGAGTAACATAAGATTATATACGGCTCAGTCACAGCTCCTGGGCACAAAGTAACAGAACGGGCTAAGGGAGAGCTTTCACATCAAGTAGACCATGATGATATTGTATAGTAGGGTAGTGACAGTAGCATCACTTTGAATAGCAGGAACCAACAGGGACAGCAGTTAAAAAGCCAGGGAGAACAGGCAAATGTTCTGTCTGCGAGTGAATGGTGAAACAGATGGGAGCCAGCAAAAGAATTCCAGAAAATACGAATCTCAAAAAGTGCGAGTGCCTGCTGACTGTAAGAAGGCCAATATCAGAAATCTCTACTGAGTCAAGGTTTATATGATCTAAGCAACAAATTAAAAGTATTCTGAGGTTTTGGAACAGTTTTATATGTCAGTAAAATCCCTATGACGTGAGGTTAGCATAAGGTCACCATCCCTCCTATGTGTCGTAAAATGTGATTAAAGGATGATGGCATCAGGAAGGCCATCTGGCTGTAACAAATTATACTCCTGTACCCCCTCTGAGTAAGGCAACTGGGGTGAACCCAGAAAATGTCTGTTAAAGTGGAAGAGACAGAGAGAGAGACTTATATTAAGGCCTTTAATGTTTTTGTTTTTTGCACTGTGTAAAAAGAATGTATTTATTATAAAAAAAAAAAAAATCAATAATAGAGTTTTGAAGGTGAGACTATTTCCCCTCAGGGGTTAATAAAGTATATCAAATAAAAATATTTGATGGGAGAAGAGTGAAGAGTAAAATGAAGAGTAATGCACTTACAGCATTTTGTTTGTGTTAAGACACATACCGCAGCCTTCTGAGTCTGTTGCTATTTCTATCATGAAGACAATTAAAAAGAGAACTACAGTCCTACTAAGAGGTTATATGCCAAATAACAAACTGATTATTCTGTCCAGAGAACTAAGACTAAAACAGACTATGTTGATGCTTGATCCATCCATTTTCCATCCTGCAGGGTTATGGGGACGTTGGAGCCTATCCCAGCAAGCACGGGGTACAAGGCAGGAACAACCCCTGGACTGAGTGCCAGTCCATTACAGGGTGAACACACACACGCCAGTTTAGCATCACCAGTTCACCCATCCTGCATGTCTTTGGGCTGTGGGAGGAAACAGGAGCACCCAGTAAAAATCCACACAGAGAAGGCAAGAACATGCAAACTTTACACAGGGAGGACCAGGATGGGAATCTTGGTCTCCTTACTATGAGACAGCAACACTGCCAAAGTGCCATCCCAGTGATGATTTATAAGTAACAAAATGAAAACTTCCCTGAAGGATATAAATGAGATAATTTAGTAAAAGTTAGCCCTTCTGGGGGAATGGGGGTCTTTGGAGAAGTAATTTAGTTTTGTATCTACTTTAGAAACATTTGCAGATATCCTGACACTAAGGTCATTGAGGCAGGGAGCTATTTCATGGCTGACGTATACCCGGAGGAGATTTTCAAATCGTGCTGGTTGTTGTCAGCATAAACGTAGCACTTGAGATCACGCCGGCCAACCTAGTAGTCTCTTGGCAGCATATAGACATAAAAAAGTGCAGAAGATGGAGGGCAGCCACAGTAGAGAGCAACCAAGTTCATCATTGAAGACATTATCATATCCACACCCAAGGAGAGGAGACAAAATCCATGAGTAACAGGTTCTAGTCAGTCCCACATATAGGCAATTTTACAAATGTTCATTAAAACACAAGCAATAGACATCTGAGGATAAAAAAATGTGAATAAAAATGGCCAGGTTTGGCACATCTATGACAAGGGTCTAAGTAAAAGAGTGAATCTCACTCCCTGCTTCATATTGATGGCACTACATGGCCTTGAGAAAACAGAAAGACAGAGTAACATTTTATTTACATTTATGATTAGCAGGGCTGGCATTGCCTCCTCTTTAAACTTGACATGACCTATGAGCCCGAGGCCTTATTCAATAGCACATCAGCCCTGCATGAGCTTGACTCAGCTTGTGCTGGGCCTTGTGCTCCCTGTATCCTTAACTTCCAAGTTGATTTCTGTCACTCTTTCCTTTTCCCTTCCTCTTTTACCTCCAATATTTGTCCCCTCTTCTGAAGTTCCAATTTACGTAACTCTGGCTTGCCATTTTAAACTAAATCAGAAGTTCACTAACTGACTTCTGCTCAGGCTTACTTATTGGTTCATGGCCAACCCTTCAAAACTCTGGTAGCAGAGTCTCATCAGCCCTGAGCCCAGATACAGTCATATGAAAAAGTTTGGGAACCCCTCTTAATTCTTTGGATTTTTGTTTATCATTAGCTTAGCTTTCAAAGTAGTAACTTTCTTTTAATATATGACATGCCTTATGGAAACAGTAGTATTTCAGCAGTGACATTAAGTTTATTGGATTAACAGAAAATATGCAATATGCATCATAACAAAATTAGATAGGTGCATACATTTGGGCACCCCAACAGAGATATTACATCAATACTTAGTTGAGCCTCCTTTTGCAAATATAACAGCTTCAAGACACCTCCTATAGCCTTTGATGAGTGCCTGGATTCTGTATTGAGGTATTTCTCACCATTCTTCCATACAAAATCTCTCCAGTTCAGTTAAATCTGATGGCTGCCGAGCATGGACAGCCTGCTTTAAATCATCCCATAGATTTTCGATGATATTCAAGTCAGGGAACATGTGACGGCCATTCCAGAACATAGTACTTCTCCCTCTGCATGAATGCCTTTGTAGTTTTTGAACTGTGTTTTGGGTCATTGTCTTGTTAGAATATCCAACCCCTGTGTAGCTTCAACTTTGTGACTGATGCTTGAACATTATCCTAAAGAATTTGTTGATATTAGGTTGAATTCATCTGACGCTCGACTTTAACAAGGGCCCAGTCCCTGAACTAGCCACACAGCCCCACAGCATGATGGAACCTCCACCAAATTTAACAGTAGGTAGGTGTTTTTCTTGGAATGTGGTGATCTTCTTCCACCATGCAAAGCGCTTTTTGTTATGACCAAATAACCCAATTTTTGTCTCATCAGTCCAAAGCACTTTGTTTAAAAATGAATCTGGCTTGTCTAAATGAGCATTTGCATACAACAAGCGACTCTGTTTGTGACATGAGTGCAGAAAGGGCTTCTTTCTGCTTCTTTACCCTGCCATACAGATGTTCTTTGTGCAAATGGCACTGAATTTTAGAACGATGTACAGATACACCATCTGCAACAAGATGTTCCTGCAGGTCTTTGGAGGTGATCTGTTGGTTGTCTGTATCCATTCTCATAATCCTTTGCATATGCCACTCCTGTATTTTTCTTGGCCTGCCACACTTGGGTTTAACAGCAACTGTGCCTGTGGCCTTCCATTTCCTGATTTCATTCCTTACAGTTGAAACGTGACAGTTTAATTCTCTGAGACAGCTTTTTGTAGCCTTACCCTAAACCATGATACTGAACAATCTTTGTTTTCAGATTTTTTTAGAGTTGCTTTGCTCTCTTCAGAGGAGAGTCAAAGGAAAGCACAACTTGCAATTGACCACCTTAAATACCTTTTCTTATGATTGGACACATCTGTCTATGAAGTTCAAGGCTTAACGAGCTAATCCAACCAATTTGGTGTTGCAAGTAATCAGTATTGAGCAGTTACATGCATTCAAATCAGCAAAATAACAAGAGGACCCAAATTTTTGCACATCCAGTTTTTCACATTTGATTTAATTTCATACAACTAAATACTGCTTCACTAAAAATCTTTGTTCACAAAACACCCCAGTACTCAGATGTTCCTAGGAAATGAAAGACATACCACTGTTTATTTTTTGTTGAAAGTAGAGTAAATTATTATGCAGGCAGAGAGGGATTCCCAAACTTTTTCATATGACTGTATTCTCTAATCCTGGGCTGCATCTCCTCTTCAGTAAGCAGCAGGTCATCAATAGCTTACCCCTCAGTATATTGAACCCTAAGCTTCAAGCAATTATGTCTGGAGCATAGATGGGATGACTGTGACTACTGGACCATAATGAAATAGTCATCAGACCACATACTGGGGATCTCCCCCAATGGTGTCTTTTTCCTTCTTTCAGACCTGAAGTGTTCTGTCAGCGAAGTTAATATTGTGACTGGTCAACCAGTATAGGTGGGTGCAAAGGAAGGGCTGCATGGGGCCCTTTGAGGATAAGGTCCATGAAGAGCCAGAGGAGGGCACCTCCTTTCTTATTACCACTGACTGAAATACATCACTGTGTGGCAAGAAAACTAATCTTGCCTGCCAACTTCAAGGCAGCTTGTTGTGCCCCTGTATACAGTATGCATATAAAGATACAGGAGGGCATTAGCAAAGGCCTCATTCATCCTGGATAATATACCAAAAAGACTTACAAAATCTTAAAATGAGTAAAGTTAATTCTGTATAAATGATAAGGGGCATTGGGAGGGTTCAAAGCATGTAAAAACAAAACAGCAAAAGAACAGTTTGCTGCTCCACTTTGAAGCATTGTTGTCTGTAAGGTGGGTGGCATCTCCACTTTTCCTTATTCCCTTTGCCCTGGCTCTGAGGCTAGAGATCAGTGCCTTTAGTCAGAAGTTTGAAGTGATTCTACTTTGTTGGGCCCTTGCGCAAGGCCCTTAACCTGCAATTGCTTTGTCCTGGTTATGACGTTAATATGCATCCAGTCCTGCAAGCGGGTCCTTCCAACTTGCATGGAAAACTTGGAGGTTGGTGGCAGGATTGGCATTCCAGCCATTGCAGAAACCTCACACTGTTCTAGTGGGGTGCTAAGGTGTCACCCACTGCACTCGGGTCCCAATTCAGGTGGTTCAGCATGCGGTGGTAGTGGCAACGCGCTATCACCGCATGCTTCCCAACCTCACTTTCTCTCAAAGAAGCACAATCTCACCGCTTTCTTTATTTTGCTTCACTAAACTATATATACATTAACAATTGTAAGCTATGCCGTTGACACTAACTAGTTAACCAGTTCAATTTGAACTGAGAGGAAAGTTATGTTCAATGGGATGTGAAGCCATCTTAGGGCATTCCATCACAGCCACACTTCCTAGAAACCACAGTCTGCAAAGCCCAATGACCAACATTGCTTTATCACCATGTTTAACCATGTGTCAATGTTTGACACTTCCACAAGAATTTCATTTTCTTCTGCTTCTGTAGCAAATTTAATGATGGTTGGAAACCAACTTAAAGTTGGACTGTGATCAACTGGACTAGAGTGTTGTGCAAAGCTGTTGGGCAACAAGAGGGGTTAGGGGTCGTTTTATCTATGGGTCTATAAAAACTACTTAACATTTTATTGTTATACAACGCTCAATCACAAAGGATTTAGCTTGACTTTTTTGACTTTGAGAAACAGCAAAAGACTCTTTAATGTCAAAGTGAAAGAAATTCTGTGCAAAGTAGTCTAAGATAAATTACAAGTATAAAACCTCAAAATAGCTGATCAATTTGTGCACTAGAAGAAAGTAGCAGCTCTCCATCCTTCACTTTTTTCTGTTTCTTTCCATATATTTTACAATAACAGCTACTTCATGATGAACACGCAGGGGTACACAACTTATATGGTGAACTGCTGGGTCCTTTGCCATTTGCCTCTCATTGTTATTTTACTGAATAAAACAGGAAGCAATTAAACATTAGCATTCAGTTTGCCATTCAACCCCCATTAAGGGTTGAGAATCTTAACAAGCGAATCAACTAAAATGAAGAGCAAAAAATTTAGCTTGAACAGCTATAACTGGCTTCTAATTTTAAAACTGTGTTGGAACAAAAACCTGCACCCCAGTTCTGCGTCTCTGTTGTTGGGGAAGCCCTGCTTCAGGCTGAGCTTTCCTGGGAACTGAATCAGCTAAAAAGAACTGCAACAGCGCCATCTTGTGGCTTAACGTGGAATTCAAGTTCTTTTCATTTAATCCTCATGCTGCATACACATTTGCCAGGATTTGCTTAGCTGTAATTTGGAGTTCTGTAGCGTCAGCATCATTTTAAATATGTAGCACTGGATTAGATTTTGCAAGATCATCTTAATTCTACAACTGCAGGTGATGCATGTGGATGTGATGTTTTAAAGAAAAGCTACCTAATTCATGAATTTTACATTCCTTTTTCCCCTCCCGAATAGAAAGCAGTAACCATCCCAGGTTGGAAAACCAGTCCATATTAGGGAGAATCTGCACCAGGCTAGCTGAGAGTTTTCAGCTGAGGAATGTGTGGGGGGCTGAAGCTCACCCCTACTGCACTGGGCACAAGGCAGGAAACGGCCCTGGACAAGAACGTAAACTCTTATCTATAAACATAAAATAATACATAAAATGTATTCCTGTTGATTCAGACCCTTTACTTTGTGTAAAATTTATTGTGTTGTAGATTTAATTTTAAATAGATACATTTGCCATTTTTGCCCAATAAACTACACTCAAAAACCGATAATGACAAAGTGAAACCATATTTTCAGAAAGTTTTGAAAATTTTTTACAAATCAAAGACTGAAATGTATCATTATATACAGCTTCAAGTCTTCTTGGATAAGTCTTTACAAGCTTTGCACACCCAGATTTGGGAAGTTCATCCTGTTCTTCCTGGCAGATCTTTACAAGCTCAGTTAGATTGGATGGATGTCCTATTGTGATTTGCCCTGGGCTTTGGTTGGGCCACTCAAGTAGAGTCACAGACCTATCCTGAAGTCACTCAAACATTGTCTTGGCTATATGCTTTGTGTCATTGTCATAGTGAAAGAGGAACTGTCACTCCAGTCTGAGGTGACATGAACTCTGGAGCAGGTTTACTTCAGTGACCTCACTGTATCTGACTACATTCATTCTTCCCTCAGTTTTGACCAGTCTCTCTGTCCCACCACTGAGAAGGACCTCCATAGCAAGATTCTGACACCACTATGCTTCACCTTACAGATGATATTAGGAAGATGATGTGCAGTGCCTAGATCTTGACAGACATAGTGCTTAGAATTCTGCCAAAAGAGTTTCGGGTCTTGTTCAGAAAGCGGACACCATCTCCTTCTTGTTGTTTGTTTTAGACTGGCCTACCCCTACTACAAACCCTGAACTTAAGGTTCATGGGGGTAAGGCCAGGTACAACAGGGTTCCTAATCTTAATAATTTAGAGTAGGTGCCTAATCTTAAAAACAACTGGTGTCCACTTTTGGCTAAGTGGCGTCTGCTTTCTGAACAAAAGGCAGAGTTTCATTTTTGTCTCATCAGAATAGACACCTTTAAATGTTGTTTGGCAAACTTCATGGGGGAACATTCATATACCTTTACCTCAGGTGTGGCTTCTGTCTAGCCAGTCTACCATAAATGTTTGATTGATGGATTTGTGCTGAGAAGGTTTATCTCCTAACAGGTTCTTCTAATTCAGTAGAGGACTTCTGAAGTTCTGTTAGATTAACCATTGGGTTCCTGATCACCTCCCTGTTCAAGATTCTTCTTGTACTTCTGAATGGCAAACTCTGGGAAGAGTCATGGTTGTCCCAAACTTCTTCCATTTCACAATTAGCAAGGTTACTGTGCTTGTGGGAACATTAAAAACTTTGAAAATGGTTGAGTACCCTTGACCTGATCTGATCTGATTTCTGCCTAACCACAACCTGATCATGAAGGTCTACAGAGAGTTCCTTGGCCTTCATGACTTGGTTTTTGTCCTAACATGCAGTGTGAGTTGTGCAACCTTCTTTACACAGGTGTGTGCCTTTCCAAACAATGGCCAATCACATCAGTTTCCCACAAGTGGACTCCAATCAAGTTATAGAAACATCTCAAGGAGAATTAAACCAAACCAGAGGCACTTGACCACAATTTGGAAAAGGGTTTGAATACGTATAGGCATGAGAGACGTCAGTGTTTGATTTTTAAAAAATCTACACACCTTTCTGAAACATGCTTTCATTTTAGCATTATGTGTTATTGATTGTAAAGTGGGAAAAATGTCAAATGTATCATCAAATGTATCAATTTAAAATGAAATCTACAGCACAATAAAGTGTGCAGAACATGAAGGGGTCTGAAAACTTTCCGAATCCACTGTATGTTTTAAGATGCAAATGTTGCTCTACACTTCAGTAGCCATCTTTAGGAAGCTCTTAACAGAAACCGCTGTATTTTCTATTGATTCTTTATATTATCATTCTCTAACACACATTTGTTCTTTTAAAGATTTTTAGTCAAAACACATCTTTAAAAATATACTTTTTCCAATGGAAAGAACAAAGTAGCTGATATGATTAGGAGCCTCATTTAAGTAAACAATCTTATGAATGGAACAGATTTCTAAAAACAATCTCTAGTAAACATTTTTAAAACACATTTATAAAAATAATATCTAAAAATAAATATTTATGCAAGTAAGCACAAATATACAGTACATGAACATGCAATCTAGCATTTATGTGAAAGGTACTATATATTACATAAAACAGATTGACAGATGTGAAAGGCACTTCAATTACTATGCACAATAAAATAGATAGATAAACCGATATGAAAGGCACTATATACACACAGTATATGAGACAGATTTGTCTTCTTCATGCTGTATCTACAGAGCTTCATTGCCATAAGTTGAGTCAAATCATTTTATACACGATTTTACATTCACTATTCAGTATGAAACCTGAAGTTGTGTTGTCAATGAACTTACGCTGGTCTGTCTCTGCCAAATAAGCAAAAATAACTGCAGTATAATATTTTACAGTTCTACACACACATTTGTGTTTTGCCAAAACCATCGATATGGAATCAGTTAGTTCTGTGGTTGAATTTTGATTATGTGTTCTGCATAATTGAAATATTTAATTAATGGTTCAGATTAAATCAGAATTATTTAATGCAGTATAAAATATAAAACATGAATAAAAATTACAGAATGGTGACTGGTTTTATGCCAGAAGGGAACCACATTTTTAAAATAGGATTACATGTTTATTTTAATATATAGTATGTGCTACCATATAAATAAGCAAATATGGCGTTACAGATCATCTTAATTTTATGCAAACATTCTGATCTCAGAGCGCATGTTACCAATGACTGCATGATCAGTCAACTTTTATAAAGCATTTATTTTTTAATAATGTAACCACACCCATGTAATGTACACCATTGTTATTTAAAGAAGTAAAAGCTGAAATAAAGCAGTGTCTTAAATGTTTACGTCATGGTCCAAAATATCAAGTATTTCAGTAATCATTTCAACAACAATGTGCACCCCTGCAGCACAGAATAACCAGCCCTTCGTGTTTCTGTTGGCCATGCTAAGTTCAGCCCAGTGTGAGGTTTGCTGTGTCATTCGACAGAGACTGCTCTCCTGTCAGCTGCAGGGGCTTTTGGCTCTGCTGCAGCTGCTCACCTCTTCTGTGTCCTCCTCCATGCTAATCTTTCATCAGCTCTGGTACAGAATTTCTCCTTGCTTATCTCTTTCTTCTATAAACTTTGACTCGAGGGTTTAAAGCTGGAGTGGTTTAAGTCAAGGCTTTCTGAATGTTCCTTCTGTGTTTGATGACATACCTTTCCGTGCTCATCTTGAAAGCTCTCCCATGGTGTGGTGGAGATATTTTTGTATTTCTGTGTAGAACCAAGGGCTTCCTATAGCCTGCACTATTATCCAACATTATAATGGGGCAGGTATTTATTTACTCTTCTGAATTCCATTTGACAATAGGAATGTCAATCAAGATGACATCTACATAGTCCTAATTAATAAATATACAGTAGCCACACTAATTAATTATACTATTAGAAAGAAGTGTTAAGTTTTAATTAATCTACATTTTACACTGAGTCTTTTGCATAAAGTAATAACACAAGTAGAAATAAATGCATATAGTTTATTGCCATGTGCACTTAGCATAATGCAATTCTTACTTGTTATCTCAGAGCACTGACAATAATACAATACCAACAAAGACACACACACATAAAAAAGTATACACAGCAGGCAACATATGCCATATACAATATATGTCTATACATTCATTTGATATCTCACTACTTGGTCATTACTGAGTAAACCCCTTTTTGTTTGTTATTTCCCTATCAGCATAAGTCATGTCACTTTATTTTATTTTACTTTGACAATAAATCGCTTTAGTATTTGTCACTTTGATAATATGTGCCACCTGTCACTTAGGCAGTAGTATTATTTGCACCATTCTTGCTTCATTGCCATTATTGTACGTACCATCTTGTATATATACATATATATAAACCATTTCAGGTGACTACCTGTGGAAGCTCATCGAGAGAATGCCAAGAGTGTGCAAAGCAGTAATCTGATTAAAGGGTGGCTATTTTGAAGAAACTAGAATATAAAACATACTTTCAGTTATTTCACCTTTTTTTGTTAAGTACATAACTCCACATGCATTCATTCATAGTTTTGATGGCTTCAGTGAGAATCTACCAATGTAAATGGTCATGAAAATAAAGAAAACACATTGAATGAGGAGGTGTGTCCAAACTTTTGGCCTGTACTGTATGTATATATACATATATACATATATACATATATACATATATACATATATACATATATACATACACATATATTGTGGAGCCGACCTGGACACAGACAGGCGGACATGTTGTTTTTCACCACCACACGTATTTATTATAAACAATATTTACATATAATACTCCTCCTTGAACCGTCACCTTATCGTGGTGGAGGTGTTTGCGTGTCCCAATGATCCTAGGAGCTATGTTGTCCGGGGCTTTATGCCCCTGGTAGGGCCACCCAAGGCAAACTGGTCCTAGGTGAGGGATGAGACAAAGAGCGGTTCAATAAACCTCCAATGAAAATAAAACTTGGACGACGCTTTCCCTTGCCCGACGCTGGTCACCGGGCCCCCTCTGGAGCCAGGCCTGGAGGTGGGGCTCATGGCGCGCCTGGTGGCCGGGCCTGCACCCATGGGCTGCCGGGCACAGCCCAAGAGGTAACGGGGTCCTCCTCCCCATGGGCTCACCACCTATGGGAGGGGCCAAGGAGGTTGGGTGCAGTGTGAGTTGGGTGGTGGCCGAAGGCGGGGACCTTGGCGGTCTGATCCTCGGATACAGAAGCTGGCTCTTGGAACGTGGAATGTCACCTCTCTGAAGGGGAAGGAGCCTGAGCTAGTGCGAGGTCGAGAGGTTCCGCTAGATATAGTCGGACTCACCTCGACGCACAGCTTGGACTCTGGAACCAATCTCCTTGAGAGGGGCTGGACTCTCTACCACTCTGGAGTTGCCCCGTGAGAGGCCGAGCAGGTGTGGCCATACTTATTGCCCCCCGACTCGGAGCCTGTGCATTGGGGTTTACCCCGGTGGACGAGAGGGTGGCCTCCCTCCACCTTCGGGTGGGGAAGGGTCCTGACTGTTGTTTGTGCATATGCCAACAGCAGTTTGGAGTATCCACCCTTTTGGAGTCTCTGAGGGGTTGCTAGAGGGCATACCTTCTGGGATTCCCTCGTTTTGCTGGGAGACTTCAATGCTCACGGGCAATGACAGTGAGACCTGGAAGGGCGTGATTGGGAGGAATGGCCCCGATCTGAACCCGAGCGTGTTTTGTTATTGGACTTCTGTGCTCGCCACGGATTGTCCATAACAACACCATGTTCAAGCATAAGGGTGTTCATATGTGCACTTGGCACCAGGACACCCTAGGCCTCAGGTCGATGATCGACTTTGTGGTGTGTCGCCGGACTTGCGCCATATGTCTTGGACACTCGGGTGAAGAGAGGGGCGGAGCTGTCAACTGATCACCACCTGGTGGTGAGTTGGCTTCGATGGTGGGGGAAGATGCCGGTCAGACCTGGTAGGCCCAAACGTGTTGTGAGGGTCTGCTGGGAACGGCTGGCAGAGTCCCCTGTCAGAAGTAGCTTCAACTCCCACCTCCGCAGAACTTCAACCACGCCCCGAGGGAGGTGGGGACATTGAGTCCAATGGGCCATGTTCCGCGCCTCTATTGTTGAGGCGGCTGACCGGAGCTGTGGCCGCAAGGTGGTCGGTGCCTGTCGTGGCGGCAATCCCCAACCGCTGGTGGACACCGCGTGAGGGATGCCGCAAGCTGAAGAAGGAGTCCTATAGGACTTTTTGTCCTGTGGGTCTCTGGAGGCAGCTGATAGGTACCGCAGGCCAAGCGAACGCTGCTTCGTTGTTGCTGAGGCAAAACTCGGGCATGGGAGGAGTTTGGAGAGGCCATGGAGAACACTTTCGGACGGCTTCGAGGAGATTCTGGTCCACCGTCCGCGCCTCAGGAGGGGAAGCAGTGCAGTGTCAACACCGTATATAGTGGGATGGTGCGCTGCTGACCTCACTCGACGCTAGGGTCGGTGGGAGGAGTACTTCAAGACCTCCTCAATCCCACTAACATGCCTTCCACGAGGAAGCAGAGCCTGGGGACTCTGAGGTGGGCTCTCCCATCTCTGGGACTGAAGTCACCGAGGTGGTCAAAAACTCCTTGGTGGCAGGGCCCCGGGTGGATGAGATACCGAGTTCCTTAAGGCTCTGGATGTTGTAGGACTGTCTTGGTTGACACGCCTCTGCAACATCGCATGGACATCGGGACAGTGCCTCTGGATTGGCAGACGGGGTGGTGGTCCCCTCTTTAAAAGGGGACCGGAGGGTGTGTTCCAACTATAGAGGGATCACACTCCTCAGCCTCCCTGGAAAAGTCTATTCGGGGTTCTGGAGAGGAGGGTCCGCCGGATAGTCGAACCTCGGATTCAGGAGGAACAGTGTGGTTTTCGCCCTGGTCGCTGAACAGTGGACCAGCTCTTCACCCTTAGCAGAGTCCTGAGGGTGCATGGGAGTTTGCCCGACCGGTCTACATGTGTTTTGTGGACTTGGAAAAGGCATTGACCGTGTCCCTCGGGAATCCTGTGGGGTGCTCGGGAGTATGGGGTACCGGACCCCTGATAAGAGCTGTCTCTGTACAACCGTGTCAGAGCTTGGTCCGCATTGCCGCAGTAAGTCGAGCCCGCTTCCAGTGAGAGTTGGACTCGCCAGGGCTGCCCTTTGTCACCGATTCTGTTCATAACTTTTATGGACAGAATTTCTAGGCGCAGCCAGGGTGTTGAAGGGGTCCGGTTTGGTGGACTCAGGATTGGGTCACTGCTTTTTGCAGATGATGTTGTCCTGTTTGCTTCTCTCTCTGGATCGGTTCGCAGCTGAGTGTGAAGCGGCTGGGATGAGAATCCGCACCTTCAAATCCGAGAGCATGGTCCTCAGCTGGAAAAGGGTGGAGTGCCCTCTCAGGGTTGGGGGAGAGATCCTGCCCCAAGTGGAGGAGTTCAAGTATCTCGGGGTCTTGTTCACGAGTGAGGGAAGAATGGAGCGTGAGATCGACAGGCGGATCGGTGTGGCATCCGCAGTGATGCGGCTCTGCATCGGTCTGTCGTGGTGAAAAGGAGCTGAGCCGTAAGGCAAAGCTCTCAATTTACCAGTCGATCTACGCCCTACCCTCACCTATGGTCATGAGCTATGGGTAGTCACCGAAAGAACGAGATCGTGAATACAAGCGGCTGAAATGAGTTTCCTCCGCAGGGTGTCTTGGCTTTCCCTTAAAGATAGGGTGAGAAGCTCAGTCATCCGGGAGGGGCTCAGAGTAGAGCCGCTGCTCCTCCGCATCGAGAGGAGTCAGATGAGGTGGCTCGGCATCTGATCAGGATGCCTCCTGGACGCCTCCCTGGTGAGGTGTTCCGGCACGCCCAACCGGGAGGAGGCCCGGGAAGACCCAGGACACGCTGGAGGGACTATGTCTCCCGGCTGGCCTGGGAACGCCTTTGGGATTCTCCCGAAGAGCTGGAAGAAGTGGCCGGGAGAGGGAAGTCTGGGCCTCTGCTTGTTGCTGCCCCGCGACCCGACCTCGGATAAGCGGAAGAGGATGGATGGATGGATGGATGGATGGATGGATGGATATTTACAATAATGGTCACTCAGACCCAGTCCAAAATCAGTGCACAAACCCCAAACATACACAGTCCTGGCCAGAATATGCCTTTCTTCGGGCCGCCTCCACTCTCTTCTCTTGCCTTGTCCTGCCTCCACCGACTCCAGCGCTGAATGAATGGAGACGGCCCCTTTTATACAGTCCCCGGATGAGCCCCAGGTGTTCCCTGCATTCCTCCCTTGGCAACGCCCCAGCGTGGCGGAAGTGCCGGCTGTCCTCCCGGCAGCTCTCCGGGTGCCGTCCTAAATCTTCACCCCAGCACTTCCTGGTGTGGCGGAAGTGCTGGGGTAACAGGTCCCGAAGGCATTGGGGCGCCTCCTGGCAGTGACCACGGGCCCCTACAGGGTGGAGCTTCCATGCCCTGTACCCATGGCCCCCAGAGCAACCAGGAAGGCAGCCCCCACGTGATCCAGGGTGGGTGGGTCCCGGCCGGGTCGCTGCCCCTGGCATCCCTGACATATATATATATATATATATATATATATATATATATATATATATATATATATAGTCACAATAACGAGACATGAATAGATAAAGGTTTGGGGCAGTCACCCATGTAATATGGTATCCCGGCTGCAAAAGTCATTTTAGTCACAATAACCAGCACTGAAGTGCATACAACAAAGTCCAAAACAAGACTGAGGGAAAAGGGAAAAGGGGCAGGTTTTTAAAGGGGAAGACAGGAAGTGAGGTCATAAGGATCGAGCACGTGGTCTTCAACCATTGGATCACAGCCGGACGTGACATCAGAGGGGCCGGAGCTAGTGAGGTCGACTTCCATTGGCTCAGTCCCGGAAGTGATGTCAAGAGAGCCAGGTGGACTCCCCCGGGAATGGTCTACAGGCAAGGAAGAAAAAGAGTCAGTGTACTCTGCCACATCCCGGCATGCCTCCGAACTGCCTTCACTCAAGCCCTTTAGCTGCCTCCCATGCACACATGTGTGACAATATATATATATACACACACACACACACACACACACACATATATTGTGAAGGGAAGGGGACAGCAGAGAGTCCCTAACACCAAACACGAATATACCAAGACAGTCCCGAGTTCAAATGAATGGGTGGTTTAATATATAATATCTTGTATAAAGAAGCAGAAACGCAAGTTGTCCTGCTTTTTTTTCAATGACACCTGGTCCGTGGTGATTATTTTCCCTTTTGATGATTTCGAGAATGCAATCTTTACTTTCTTTTTTTTTTATACTTTCTAGTTTTCCTGCTTTCATATTCTTTAACTTTCTCTGCATTTGTATCGTGCCAACGTTTTTTTTGAGCCTTTCAAATTCCACTGCTTTCATAATCTCTAACTTGCTCTGCATGTGTATAGCACCAAAGTTTTTGAACGTTTTTATGAAGTTCTACTTTGTCTTTGTTCTACTTTGAAGTTCTACTTCGATATTTCATCTATAATGTATTGTCCTTATATGCTTTATATGCGCTGAGAGCCCTGGATCTGTGTGTGCTCAAAGCCTTTACATGACTGAGTGTTTTGCTGCCCGTGGTCTTATTTGATATTGGTTGTAAGTCGGGTGTGTCTTGCAAGAATCTCATGTTCTACGTCTTGCGAGAAGGTCCTGAGTCAATCTCTTGGCACAAAATCTCATGTTTAAGGTCCCAGCGAGACGCTCTGTGGCCAATTCGTCACGCGGGTCTTTTAAGTGTCTTCCGTGATATTCACGTGAAGATCATGTCTCGTCTTCCTAGTCTTTCTCTACCAGGATTTTTTTTTATAATAGAGTGATTTGTTTTGATTGACTGTTCAGTATCCTTATGGTTTGGGGACAGAAACTATTCCTGAGTCTATTGGTGCAAGGGCCAATGGTCATGTACCATTTGCCAGAAAGAAGCAATGAGGAAAGCAGCTATGAGGGATGGGAGAGATCTTTAATGATCCTGTTTATCTTAATTACACAACAGTGAATGTTGTGTATGTCCTGAACAGAAGACAACTCTGTGCTAATAATATTCAGTGCCACCTTCACCACATTCTACAGTGTTTTTCTTATATTGAACTGAGCTGGATGGACTCTGAGGTGCACCTATTTATGTTTTTTGAGATCAAATGGAGAAATTTGTGCTTTCCACAAAATGTCTGAAGAAGTTACGTTATTGGCAAGTCTTATAGACAAGAGCCAAAATATGCTGTGCCCACTTCAGTTCATCAGTGACAGTCGCTTCAAGAAATGTAATGCTGCTCACCCTTTCAACATTATCGCCTCGATTTAGATGGGAGTGTGGTTTGTCTTCAGCTTCGTGAAGGCTATGACTAGGTGAACAAGGAGTACAGAAGGGGGCTCAGCACATTCCCTTATGAAGTGTCTGTTTTGGGGGTGGAAGATGAGATGCTGCTACTTTGCACATGCTGTGGTCTGTTGGTTAGGAATTCCAAAATTTGATTGCACAAAGTGTTAAATGCTGAGCTGCAATCTACTGTATTATTGAAATATGGCAAGATGGTATGAAGTGCAAGGGATATGGCATTCTCTGTGGACCAGTTGTGATGACCTACAAACTGTTGGTAATCATGACTATCTGGCATTTTATTGAATGTTTTGATATGTCCTGGCACTAGTTTCTTAAGGACCTTCATCACAATTGGAATGAGTTACACACCAAATGAGGGACACGTCATGAAATTCCGGACTAGATGCCTTTAGAGGATTAATTCATCCATGCAAGACCTGCCCAGACCTCTGCATGTCAACTGTACACGCACACACGATTGTGAACACAGAGGACACAGAGGATGCACATAGCACAGGGTGTGTATCCTCTGTTATTGACCACATCCACAGGTGTCTGCGTCCGTTTAGTTTAAGAGTACAGTGGAACCTCGATTCACGACCATAATTCGTTCCAAAACTCTGGTCGTAAACCGATTTGGTCGTGAACCGAAGTAATTTCCCCCATAGGATTGTATGTAAATACAATGAATCCATTCCAGACTGTACGAACTGTATGTAAATATTTTTTTTTAAAGATGTTTAAGCACAAATATAGTTAATTATACCATAGAATGCACAGCGTAATAGTAAACTAAATGTAAAAACATTGAATAACACTGCATAGCGCTATGAACTGCTCGCTAAAAACACTTTTTTTTAATGAGTTTTAAGCACAGGGAAAAAAATGAACATTTGAAAAATCCGTAATTTAATAAACCACCAAGAAAAGTAACATTGCAACAATGCAGGCAATGAACCGATCGCTGTAAACAGAAGTAAAGTGGAGGTTAAAATCCAATAGAAAAAAGTGTTCATTAAATACAACGAGGGTAAAACAATGATCGGATCTATCTCTTTTCTACAATCGATCGCCTACTAAACCCAGGTAACTCAAAGGAATGCCTCCTAAGTACTTCCAGTAAAACCTGTGAGGCTATCGCTGTATTTTTTAATCAAAAAATTAATATTAGAAATAACATAATATATCCCTCCAACACTAAGGATCCTCCTAAACCCCAGCATTCTGTTATAAACAAATTAAACTCTTTCACTAGGATAGATTTACAAAAAATAATATCTCAATTAAAATCCTCCACCTGCATCCTTGATCCAATTCCAACAATGTTTTTCAAAGAAGTATCAGGCGTGCTAATTGACAATATTCTTGACATAGTAAATTTGTCATTAGATACGGGGGTCTTTCCAGACTGTCTTAAGACTGCTGTAGTTAAACCCCTTCTTAAGAAACATAATCTTCACCCCTCGGCTCTTGAAAATTTTAGACCCATCTCTAACCTGCCTTTCTTAAGTAAAGTTCTAGAGAAGGCAGTCATTAAGCAATTAAATGACCGCCTCAATAAACATGCTATTCTTGATAAATTTCAGTCGGGTTTTAGAACAAATCACAGCACAGAAACTGCACTCGTTAAAGTAGTAAATGACTTGTGAGTGAATGCAGACAGAGGCCATTTATCTGTTCTCATCCTCTTAGATCTGAGTGCTGCATTTGACACCATTGATCACAACATTCTTAGAAATCGCCTTAGTCAGTGGGTGGGCCTCTCTGGCAGTGTCTTAAATTGGTTTGAATCCTACCTGACAGGGAGAACATTTTTTGTTAGTTGTGGTAACTACAACGCGAAGACACATGATATCCGATATAGTGTTCCACAAGGCTCTATCCTGGGTCCGCTGTTATTCTCAATCTACATGCTTCCGTTAGGTCAGATTATCTCAGAGCACAACGTGAGCTACCACAGCTATGCTGATGACACACAGCTGTATTTATCAATAGCACCTGATGAGCCCGATTATCTTGATTCACTAACACAATGTCTGACATGTATCTCAGAATGGATGAATAGTAACTTTCTCAAGTTAAATAAAGAGAAAACTTACTGATTGGCAATAATGGATACAATGAGGCTATTAGAAATAAACTGGATACATTAGGATTAAAAGTCAAGACGGAGGTAAAAAGCTTAGGGGTAATTGTTGACTGTAACCTGAATTTTAAATCACATATTAATCAGATCACTAGGACAGCATTTTTTCACTTAAGAAACATAAGTAAAGTTAGACCTCTTATATCACTGAAAGATGCTGAGAAATTAGTTCACGCGTTTGTTTTCAGTCGACTAGATTACTGTAATGCACTCCTCTCTGGACTACCCAAAAAAGACATAAATCACTTGCAACGAGTGCAGAATGCAGCTGCTAGAATCCTAACTAGGAAAAGAAAATCCGAACACATTACTCCAGTTTTGATGTCACTACACTGGTTACCTGTGTCATTCAGGATTGACTTTAAAATTCTGCTTATGGTTTATAAAGCCTTAAATAATCTCGCCCCATCTTATATATCGGAATGTCTGACACCTTATATTCCAAATCGTAACCTCAGATCCTCAAATGAGTGTCTCCTTAGAATTCCAAGAACAAAGCTTAAAAGAAGTGGTGAGGCGGCCTTCTGCTGCTATGCACCTAAAATCTGGAATAGCCTGCCAATAGGAATTTGCCAGGCTGATACAGTAGAGCAGTTTAAAACACTGCTGAAAACATATTACTTTAACATGGCCTTTCTATAACTTCAATTTAATTTAATTTAACTTAATCCTGATACTCTGTATGTTCAATTTCCTTATAATAACTACTCATGGTGGCTCTAAAATCTGTACTGACCCCTACTCTCTTTTCTGTTTTTTTTTCCGGTTTCTTTGTGGTGGTGGCCTACCCCACCTCCACCTACTCAAAGCTTCATGATGCTCCAACAACGATGGATGGATTAAAAAGCAGAAGTCTACGTGACCATCATCATCATCAAGCCCTTCCGTGAGAACCCTAAATCCAAAGAGGACTGTTTCATTTATGTTAGGTAGAATGCCCAGAGGGGACTGGGCGGTCTCATGGTCTGGAATCCCTACAGATTTTATTTTTCTCCAGCCGTCTGGAGTTTTTGTTTTTCTGTCCCCCCTGGCCATTGGACCTTACTCTTATTCGATGTTAATTAATGTTGATTTATTTTGTTTTCTTATTGTGTCTTTTATTTTTCTATTCTTTATTATGTAAGGCACTTTGAGCTACTGTTTGTATGAAAATGTGCTATATAAATAAATGTTGTTGTTGTTTAAAAACAAGCCTGGTGCATTCTTTAACTGCCTTCTCGGCCTTATGCGTCCAGCTGTCTCTGTCACGCACACCCTTGTGTGTGTCTCTCTCATACGCGTGCGTGTGTGTGTGTGTGTGTGTCTCTCTCTCTCACTGCAAAGGGAATGCACAGGGAGAGACTGAACACGTGTGGAAATCATCGGTGCACACAAACCGAAAGGGAAATTGGCTTGTTCATATACCGAGTCTGTGGTCGTGAACAGATGCAAAAGTTTGGCAAACTTTTTGTTCGTAAACCGATTTGTATGTTTTCCGAGACGTTTGTGAACCGAGGTTCCACTGTATAAACATTCCTTTATGTTTTACTTTGTAATTTTCAAGAATTTCAAGCCCCTGCTTAAGTCTGTAAAAATTAGTACAGCGACTATACGGGACTGCTCATCTACTCTTGCACAGATGTTTATCTGTTTTGATTGCAGGTCTGAGTTCATTTCTGCGTATCAGTTTTGAAATGTGCTGCTGTAAACCTTTAGTAAATTCCTGATGTCATCAGTGATTTGTGGTTTCTTATTAGTAAATATGAGGATTGCTTTTGTAAGTACACAACCACCCACACATTTTTTGATGAATCCTGCTAGGAAGTTTGCATATTTATCCACATCTAATGAGGGGTCTTTAAACAACCTAAAAAATCAAAGCAGTTCTGTAGTTTTTCCTCAGTTTCTTTAATCCAACGCTGAAGTACTTTTTTATCTGCTTGTCAGTTGGCAACAGGAATATTGAAGGGTGATTGGACCACCTGAGGATGGGATGCAGTAGCATTTTTATGAAGGTGTAGCAGTGATGCAGAGTATTTACACCTTTCATGGGGCAGGCAACACACTGGTGATATATATATATACATTCTCTTTCCATAATACTATTATCATTAAATAATTCACTTTATTTGGAAAAGTATATCCATGTACAATATTGTACAGTATATTGCGTACTGTATATTGTACAAGTAAATCTTAAAATAAGAAAATTCGATAAATTGAAGGCAGCCTTTGATATGTGTACTGAATTGGATTGGCTTATGTTTCAACTGTTTTTCAATCTGTTGTTCTTCATAACGTAGACTGACATACTGTAGATTGTCATTTACCGAGTACATGAAATTTTATGTTTTTTGACAAAAAGGAATATTTGCTAAACTGGAAAATAAATGAATTGTATATGTCCTTAATGTTGTTTTGAGAATATAAAATAATGCCAAGTTTCCAGTCCTTAGGGATTTTTCTTGTTTATTAAAAAGTATTTAAAATTTTTGTTTATATTGTATTAATATTGTATTTTTAGTATCTAGGTTAAACGTCTTCTGCTTCCTAGTTATTTGTTATAAGCAATTATAATGTTTGCATCACCAAATATTCTATGTATTTACTAAGAGGGTGCTTACATCTTAAATGATAAAACTAAAATATATATATATTTGTTATTTTTTTGTGTGGGGTCATGGGTTCCAGTCCTGACCAAGTCTATGTCTGTGTGGATTTATTACTTTTTCCTAACATCTATGTGGGTTTGGCTGAAGTACTAGAACTTCCTTCCAAATCCCAAACATGTGCAGGTCAGACCAAAAAGCAGCTCTGATGCTGAGCGTGTGTGTTTGAGTTAATATACTTAGTTATTGACTAGTCCTTTGACTCAGTGCTCTCAAAAATGGCAAAGGTGTGAAACTTCCAGAACACATGCCAGAAAGCTAACTGGTCAGCTCAAAAATAAGTCTTACCTCAGGGAACTCTAACCATGGGAAACTGGGAGGCCTTGGACTACTATGCCCCAGATAAGGAGAGCTTACAAAGTCCTTAGAAATCTCCCAAAATGTAAAAATATCTTTTTATAGATAGAAAAACTTTAAAAGAAAAAACACTCTGGATATAAGACAGATCCAAAACAAGGTTCTTTATAACAGGTTTCTTTAGTAAAAGATATATAATAAAACAGATCAAAAGATCAAGAGGGGTTGCCAACAAGGCGAGCTGAAAGCAAACAAATTTCAAAAAAATTCTTAATTAAAATTCCTTAACAGAGGCAAAAAGAGCTCACAAAACCAGTAATCCAAAGAAACAAAGTAATACTCACAGACAATATTCAACACTCCACCAAAGCGCTTTAAATGAACTACAAGGATCCCACTGTGCCAGCTTGATTTTAAATGCTGAGGGCAGTTTTTTGAGGTGAGGTATTGGTGGTTCTGACTCTGGGGGCACATACAGAAACTAAATAATTGATAAATACAATAATACTGACATAGAATACAGAATTAGCCAACAAATAAATATTATTAACAAAAACAATTGCAATCACAGATTCAAAAGTTAACAAAAATACATAAGACAAAAGAAATTTAAACATAAACCACAGGCTTTTTTCCTGCCTTACATCAGGTGCTATGGTACATAAAGGCATTAATCCCTGAAACGCTGTACAGAAATAAGCAGGTTTGGGAAAAGAACTAATGATGTTATTTTTCTTATTAGTAAATTGTAATTTCTCAATGCTGTTCTTAATATATTTCGGTTCTTCCTTCATTATTCTCTTACTGCTTTAACACTTGATAAAACCGTTTACTGTCAGCTTCTGAAATAATATCTTTCTGATACATTTTGCCATTTATAATTTTGCTTTTAACTGTTGATCTAATTTAATTTAAAAAAGTAATTTTTTTAAACAAGTATAGTAATGAGTTGCCAGGCAACAATAGACAAAGAACAGGACATAACAACACCGTAACAAACTGAAAGAAGTGCATGCTGAGGTGTGGTAGGCCCCCAGATGTGATGTACAAGAGGACATCCAGGAGGGACAGTATGAGATGTAGCCTGGGATTGAAGCATGCAATATTCTACAGGAAATTAGAGGGCAAGCAACCAGCAGTTCCCAAGAATATCTTACTTTGTTTTAAAATAAAGAGTAAGACCACAGAGGCATCTGGTTGGTTCTGCTTTAGACTGGTTCAAGTCCTATGTTTCAGACTAATCTTTCATCTCCACATGTGTGTTTCAAGGATCAGTTTGTATGTACTAAAACTTGCTTTGTAAGTCATCTTTGATAAAGACATCTGCTAAATAAACAACAACAACAATAATAATAAATAAGTAGAATAAAGATGGCTGAAAGAGGCTGGAAGGCCAAAGACCAAGATGATCCTTTAACAGGGCAGGTAGCAGTAGGGCCGCCTTTTAGTCATGGCCTTTAAAAAGTAGATAGTGGAGCCCCAACCCAGTGTTACTGTAGGAAAAACAAAGCATCTCCTCACCCCAAAATTAATTCCAGGGCTTAGAGTGAACTCGATGCCAGGATGGGATTTAAAGTGAACTCAAAACTACAGCTTCTATGAGCCAGGAGTTAAACTGGGGCAAGGCCTCTCTGGCAGATGAGATAAAGACCTAATATTTCAAGGTAATCTGCAGAAAGTTATTGGGGAAGGAATGAAAAATTCCAGATGCCCCAGAGTCTATTTGGCTACATGAAAAAATACAACTGGTTCTAAAGACCCATCTCTTTTGGCAACACCCAAAAAACAGATAGATAGATAGATAGATAGATAGATAGATAGATAGATAGATAGATAGATAGATAGATAGATAGATAGATAGATAGATAGTTTTCTTTAAACTGCTGTACACTTGTTCAACAACATATCTGGTTAAAGTTTTTTGAAATGTCTCTGGATCATCAAAAAGGCAATAAACTGGCAAGTGCATCTTCACAATACTTATTATTTTAACATTTCAATAAAATATAAACATATTTTGTTAAAACTGTTTCTGGAAAAACGTAAGATTTTTTTCCACGACAACTTACTGTCAAAATGATTCAATTTATTAGGTCAGGAGAATTAATTTAAGTCAAGATATCATTCCACTGAGGAAAGAGGCTTCTTTACAATCCATTAGCCATCAAGTATTCCACTCTGTCTTAATCTCATTTCCATTTCAGCACTGGCCATTTAAAAGCATATTGACAACAGATGCTGGTAATGTTTCAGTTTCTGTGGTCTAAGCGGTTGCTGTATTTTAATGGAGGAATGATATTTAGCAAATCTGTCCCACACAGTTGGAGTCTGAAGTTAAAATAAAGCAACTGGAATGTTCATGTTTTCCTCATGTTTATGCAGCTTCTTCAGAAGATCATGTTTAGCTCAACTGACCATTAAAATCCTCACAGTTTTATCAAAAGAAAAAAGTACTGTACCATTAAAATACTGGTTTGGACATTATAATGTCCAGTCCCATTATTGACTAACTACAAAACCCAAGGCAATTTCTGTATACTGGTACACCAGTTGTTGAAGTATGAAATAATTCACATTTAATTTGTAAAATTCTTTGGATTATAGTTTGATACCAGGCAATACCTTTTCATTTTATAGATGTTTTTATTCCACAGAAGCTCAATGGTTTCCATCCCTGTCTTACATCCCAGGGATAGTGGGTTTGAATTCCAGCCCAATCAGTGTCTGTGTAGAGTTTTCACGTTCTCTCCATGTCTGTGTGTTTTTACTTTGGACACTCTGGTTTATTCTCTCAATCCAAAGAAGTGTTTTTGTAGGTTGATATGCACCTTTATACTGGTAGAGTATGAGTGAGAGTGATGGTGTTCAGGTCTGGTTACTGCCTTTTGCTGTATTGTACTGTGCATACCTGAATTGGAGTTTTTGGGCTCAGAAAAATCAGTTAAGGTAAAGTCTTTTCTTATGCAAATCTCTGCCAGAAATTGCATAAACTTGGCGACCCCTGCTAGAGGTTAGTGAGTATGTACTGTAATGGGATGATTAATTAAATATTGCACTTAGATTATAACAGTATTAAAGAACTGTACATTTTTAGATTTCGAGCTAGACATTTTATCTTAAAATAACTAAACATTACAATTTACAGCCTATCCTTACAGTAGAGCTTATTACAGCAATACCTGCATCCTAAAATCAAATAGCAGAAGATGTTAGTCATCTCTGGAATGGATTTTAAATCACAACAGGACACAATCATGAACAAATCTTTGAAATGTTGAGGAAAACTGAGAACACCTGAAGAAAACTAAAGCAGACTGGAGAGAACAAGTAGCTCCACAGAGAATAAGGTCTCTGGAGCTGTGAGGAGGTGGGAAGTACCATGTTGCCCTTAGTAGCATTCTGCGAAAGAAATTTTAAAAAATGTGGATAGAAATACTTTTCAAAGATTTAATAATTTATTGCAACCTCAATTAAATATTTTGTTGAATATTCAAGACAGATTCAGGAATTCCTCTAAATATGGTGATTGAGCACAGCATGTTTGTCTACTTTACTTTAGTACCTGATGACCCTGATGCTCTGGCCTCTCTGATCCAATGTCTTCCTAGTATTTCTGAACGGATGAGTAGTAAATTTCTCTAGCTAAATAAAGAAAACCCAGAAATCCTAGTGATAGGCAAAAATGGATTTAATGAGGGTATTAGAAGTAAACTTGATGCCATAGCATTACAAGTCAAGGTGGAGGTGAAGAATTTAGGTGCAATCATGAATTCTGACCTAAGCTTTACTTAAGAAACTTTGCAAATATTAGACCACTTAAAACACTGCAAGACGCTCAGAAATTAATTTGCACTTTTCATTTTAGTCAACTAGATTACTGTGATGCACTCCTAACAGGGCTATCTAAGAAAGACATCTTTCAGCAAGAACCTTAACCAGAAAAAGAAAACCACAGCACATCTCACCAGTCTTAGCATTGTTACATTTGTTACCCATGTCCTTTAAAATTGACTTTAAAAAACTACTAATTGTATATAAAACTTTAAATAATTTTGCTCCTTCCTATATTTTGGAATATACTTGTCCCCCTACATTCCAAGTCATAACCATATATTTTCCAATAAAGTTCTGCTTATTAATCCAAGTGCTAAGGATAAAAGAAGTGGTGAGGTGTCCTTTTCCAGTATTGCACCAAAAATCTGAAAAAAAAACTCCCAAAAAACACTTTTAAATTGGCTTTTTGTAGCTACGTTTTAGCTGTACTTCTAATAGAATATACAGTACAGGCATAGAATTATCATATTATTCATGAATTTACAATCATTACTAATCTATATTTATTTTATCTCTGTTAATCTCTATGCTTTCTTTTCAGTTTCTCAGTGGTGGCATTTTGTTTCCACATCCACCTGATCGAAGCACTGTGCAGCCACCAGTAATGCTTGAATGAAGCTGAGTGCTCCAGATCTCCACGAGGCCCACTGCCTCATATCTTCTGGGACAAAGCCTGTAAACAATGAGAACAACTTAAGGACATTTATGCTAGGTTGAATACCCAGTTGGGGCGGCACGGTGGCGCAGTGGTAGCGGTGCTGCCTCGCAGTTAGGAGACCCGGGTTCGCTACCCGGGTTTGCTTCCCGGGTCCTCCCTGCGTGGAGTTTGCATGTTCTCCCCGTGTCTGTGTGGGTTTCCTCCCACAATCCAAAGACATGCAGGTTAGGTGGATTGGCGATTCTAAATTGGCCCTAGTGTGTGCTTGGTGTGTGGGTGTGTTTGTGTGTGTCCTGCGGTGGGTTGGCACCCTGCCCAGGATTGGTTCCTGCCTTGTGCCCTGTGTTGGCTGGGATTGGCTCCAGCAGACCCCCGTGACCCTGTATTCGGATTCAGCGGGTTAGAAAATGGATGGATGGATGGATGAATACCCAGTTGGGGATGGCTGGTCTTGTGACCTTGGAAAACCTGCAAATTTTGATTTTTTTTGTCCTCCTGGCCATCTGACCTTATCATTGTACTCAACATTGGAGCCTTTCAATATAATGTTATATTTAGATTCTATTCTAACCCTAACCCTAACCCTAAATTAACTTGTTTTCTTTTCTTGTGGCTATTTCTTTGACATCTTTAAAAAAATTTGAGCTACTTTCTGTATATGAAAAATTCCTATAGTAATAAATGTTATTGTTGTTGTCTTGAATTAGATGATAGAATTTAATTTAAGTTGTCACAATCAACCACAGTAACAGGCGACAGTAATCACTAACTTGCTCTTCTGTCACTCCTGCAAACCAAAGGACGATTCCCAGGATGGACTGTGACATCACTTGCGGTATAACCTTCGATGTCCTGCGTCTCTCACCCCACGACCAATTTATAGAATGAATCCATGACAGAGAAGTGTGTTTCTAGATGGAAAACACACAGGAGAAAAGACATCCATCTTATCTAGAACCTTTTTTCATTTTATCTCATTCCTTCAATTAAACTGGTCCCCAACCATTTTTCACTTTTTGTTCTCATTTACTGTATTAATAGAATTACAGCATATGTAAAGGCAATTATTACAATAAATGACAGAGGTCACTGTATTAAAATGAAAAATATTACTCTGTTAAAACAAAACAAAAAATCCTGGCTAAAGAGAAGAAGTTTTGCTAGTTGATTTTGTATACTGTATATACAGTAAGCAGCAAATAATAATAAAGGACATCAAGGTATTGATGATTGTTAATTAATTAGTTTGAATCATAAAATGCTAGAACATATCCAGCAGCAACTTGTGGAATTAAGAATTACATTTAAAAAATTAAAAGTACAGAAAACGCACTTGAAATTAGAGACAGTTATATGCAAAGGTCCTATGTTTCAGCAGCAAACATAATACATACAGAACTGTGTAGCACACAGAATATGACTTATGCACTAGTATCAAGAAGAATTAGTGACTGATCACCGTATTTGGCGTAAAAATAAAGAAGCTCTATAGTTCTATTGTTGCACAAAGCAATGTAAAGGGTCATAATAAAAATATTAATTATAAAAAACATATTAATTATCACTCCATCAGTTCTTTAATTCAGATCAAATTCTCATGTTCAGGCAGACCATCAAAAATAAACAAAATTGAGGTTTTTTTTCCTACATCTTTTAGATTGCCAGGTGAGAGGCGAGTTGGGACAAAAGTTCAACTGGCATGGAGGTAATACAGCCAGAGTGGAAAGAGTGTGGCAGGTAATTAGAAAACATTTGGTGCCTGAGGCTGTATTTTGAATGGTGAGAAAGTTGGATATGCAACAGCATCTTATAGTTAGGAGCTGGATCATATTTAGTTAGAGAAAGGGAGAGAGAGTTGTTTTCTTCTATGTATTTCATTGGTGTTTTGCCTTTATCATTTGAACATTTCACCCTTGTGTGTTTTGGTTCAATATGTCATCAGTTAATGATATCAGTCTGGATTTGGAATCAGCTCATCACTACCACCACGCCCCCATGTTTAATACATGCTTTAATGTATTTCATCATGAAAATTATATCAAGTATACATCTTAGTATTCCAAAATGTTCAGAGAACTGAATGTAATGTATTCTGTGTGGCGGTCAATGCCTACACGCTCCTGTCAGCATAAGGGAAAGCTCGTTTAAGAAGCAGGTAGTGATTCACACACATAGAATTCAAAGCATTTAACATGCTACTTTAGTTATGATGTGATTTGAGAAATTCTAGTAAATTAAACGGGCGGCACGGTGGCGCAGTGGTAGCGCTGCTGCCTCGCAGTTAGGAGACCCGGGTTCGCTTCCCGGGTCCTCCCTGCGTGGAGTTTGCATGTTCTCCCGTGTCTGCGTGGGTTTCCTCCGGGCGCTCGGTTTCCTCCCACAATCCAAAGACATGCAGGTTAGGTGGATTGGCAATTCTAAATTGGCCCTAGTGTGTGCTTGGTGTGTGGGTGTGGGTGTGTTTGTGTGTGTCCTGTGGTGGGTTGGCACCCTGCCCTGGATTGGTTCCTGCCTTGTGCCCTGTGTTGGCTGGGATTGGCTCCAGCAGACCCCCGTGACCCTGTATTCGGATTCAGCGGGTTAGAAAATGGATGGATGGATAGTAAATTAAACATCAATTTTAAGATGAAGTTTTCAACATTCTATTTTTATGACAAATTATGAGATTAAAGTGGACATTTCAAGAGAAAAGTTGACATTTTGACCTTTGTTCTTCACTGTGTCCCTCTTTTTTTTTTTCTTTTCTCTGTGCCCTAATACACTTCCGCATGACTTTTTCATGTCAACTTGTTTTTTTTTTTTTTTCCAGGCACTGTGTGACTTTCTGAACTTGAAATTTTGAGTGTAATTCCATCAAATTCCTTTTGTGGCTCATACCATTGCCTAAGCTACCAAAACATATGTTTTTCCTTGCCTCCACTCCACTGAGTAGGAGCTCCACTTTGCATTTGGTGAAATTGTTCTTTTTTTATACCTGCTTTTGCCATTGTCTTTTAACAAAACACTCAACTGATAGGGCTATTTATATTGATTCACATATTCAAATATGTGAAATTCTGGGAGGAGACAGAGTGGGGTGGCAGGAATTTATGGAGCTGAAGTGTGTGGAAATTGGTTTACACAAGATTTTGTGCATCTGATTTTTTTTTTTTTGTGCGTACGCACATTTACATTTTTCTCTGTATGCCATGTTTTAGTGTGACTTCTATGCACAGCATTATACATGAGGTCCCAGAAATGCAAATATCCAGATGCAGTCTCACTAGTCAATTTATTTTCAACAGTTCTAACATTTTATTTGCCTTTTTTTTTTTTAATTGCTTCTGCATTCTGTTTTGATGCAAATGTTGCATCGACATAAATCCCCAAATCCTTTTCAAAGGTTGCTTCTTTTAAAGCACCGTTTCCTATCTTGTATTTATAATTGATGTTCCTTTTACCCATATGTAGCACTTAGTACTTTTCTTCATTCAACTATATTTTCCAAGTGTTTGCCCACTTCTGTAGCTTGTCCAAGTCTTCAGTTGTTTTTGCCACCTTTGTGGCGTCTGCTATTCCTCCAATTGTTATAAATTTCACAAGTTTACCAACTATGCTTAAATCTATGTCAGTCTATAAACCAGAAAAAGCACCAGCCCCAGGACTGACCTCTGAGGGACTGCTCTGATGGCTTTACTCCACTGATGACCACATTCTCCTCTCACCTGTGCTCTTTCTCTTGCCGGTTAACTAACTTGAAATACCTATTTTGCAGATCACCTCTGATGCTTTTGGTGTGGGACTTTTCGAAATTCTAAATTGTATGCTTTGCTTTTGTCAACTATTGCAGTTGCCTGTTCAACAAAATTTCAAAGTTTGGTTTCAGAAAATCTTCTTCCTCTCTCAAACTCATGTTGGCTATTATTTAGTGTATTATCTTCATATCTAAAGAGCACTAGTGTTGCCATAGACGTGAATAGGCAAAAATAAAACATTCTCAATTCTTCCAACAAAAATTTACTTGAAAATCTGCATGCCATGTTGCTGAACAGTTCAACTAAAACAAAAAGTCTTCACAATTGAAAATGCTGTTTACAGGTTTGTAAACATGTATTATGTCACAGGGAGCCAAAGGCCATAACGTTTGCTGTTTTTTATCAGCATGTTTTGTGCAAGTCATAGTGTACTGAAAGAGACTGTGCAGGTACAAACACTTTTATACTTAGTAAATCATTCAACTGGCAGCTAAATTTATGGAACAAATGCAAAAGTGCCTTGAAACTGCACTTTGAGCTACACAACAAATAAATCTATTAAATCCTTTCATTGCACTTCAAACCCAGTTTAGTGAATGAACTTCTTTTGTATTTAAAGATCTGAGATTTCAGTGGTTAACACCCTCTTCCCTCCTCCTAGGTACTTGCCCATCTCGGGCAAAGCAAGTTTCACTGCTTATTAGACAGACTGACGACAGAGCGTGAGTAGCAAATATTTGCCAACTGAATTTACGAAACACTCATGTCAAAAATATCTGCATTAACGCTTTATCAGTGCTGAAAGGTACACTTGCTAATGTGTTGAACCTCTGCTAACTTTTTGGACGCCTGATTTACTTTGAGTGGTAGATTCATAAAAAATCTTTTTTGCTTTAACTGACTTGTATCTCTGCCATTGTAATGCAGAACAGAAACAGAAAAGTAGTTAAAGAAAAACATAACACTTTGTGATAGAAATGGTTTAAAGCTTTTATTTACTATCTAAAATTTCATGCCTATGGTTTGATTGTAAGAAGAAATGATCCAAGTCAAAGATTGCGCCAGAGGGTGTGGCATGTCGTCTATCATTCTCTGCTTTTGCTTATGTTTTTGTTGTTCTTTTTGTGTGTGTCATGCAAAATGTCAACTCACTAATGATGTATGATCGCCAAACACTTCTGGATCTTCGCTTGTCTGCTGTAAAACGTATGCAGTCCGTAAATGGAGGACGAGATTATCCTGTTCCCCAGCTCCTATCTGGAATACCGGCATTCCTTTACCTCGCTGGAGGAAGCGCCACAAACGCCGAGGTAAACGCGGCGGGCGGTTAGTGAAGTTAAGGACCTGTTTGGCTCGATCTCCCAAAGCCTTTCTAGCTCAACATTGATCGGCTCCTCACCTTTTTGCGTCATGGTGTTCTCGGGACCGTGTGGACTCCTGGCTTGTACCTATTTTTGGTTCGGATCAGGCGATGTCACCGTCGCGGCCCTGCCAACTTCACTTGCGCTGGCAAGGAGTGAATGTCCAGAATTTGCGGCCTCTGCCGCGCGCTCCGCTCGCTATTGCGGCTTCGGACTCGGCTCCTATCAAGATGGGTCCAGTGAATGCTAGATCTGTAACGAACAAAACTTTTATCATAAAGGATTTCCTCTGTATTACTGAAACCTGGTTGTCTCCCGGTGAGTCCAGCGTCTTCTGTGAATTGTTGCCGTGTGGCTGCTCGTATTTTAATTCCCCGCGGCTCTCGGGTCGTGGTGGAGGTTTAACGACTGCCTTCAAATCCAATTTCAATTGTAAACAGCGGTTTCTAGCTGTTTCTTTCTCCGGCTTTGAATTGAGTCTTTTTGAGTTGGGTCGTTCTCCTATGCTGCTTTGCGCGGTGGTTTATCGTCCACCAAAGTATAATAAGGATTTCATAAGTGACTTTTCTGACTTCTTGGCAGAATTTATGCCAAAATAGGACCAAGTTTTAATTGTTGGGGGGATTTTAATATTCATGTCTGTTGTACTGAGAAGCCTTTGGTGAAAGACTTTTTAGAGTTAATGGATTCTTTTTGTCTAATTCAGTCCAACAGGTCCCATTCAGGAATGTGGGCATATGCTGGATCGTGTCTTTTCTCACGGTGCCTGTTCTTACTCTATTGGTGATGCAGTATTTTCAAACCATATGTCCGTTTTATTTGATTTTGTTCTTGTCTGTCAATTTGCTAAACCGTATGCACCTGTTCGGCGTTGCCGTGTTCTTAAACCTTCCACTCCTGCTCAGTTTTCTGCTGTTTTTAATTACGAAGTGACCTCACAGCCCTCGGTGTCTTCCAATACTGAGGAGCTAACACTTCAGTTTAATTCTGCTTGCCAAACTGCGCTGGACTCTGTGGCACCATTAAAAAGCGGTCAATTAAAGCCCTGCTCCGAGCCGTGCTTAAATGCTAATACCCGTGCATATAGACGGGAGTGCAGGAGAGCTGAGCGGAGGTGGAAAAAGGACAGGTTGCAAGTTTCTTTTGAAATATTGAGAGAAAGTTGGTTATGTTATCAGAAAGTTTTGAAAGCTGCAAGATCAAAATTTTTTTCTGAAGTTATTGGCGCCAACTCTCACAACCCCCGTGTACTTTTTAACGCATTGAGATCTGTACTTAATGTTCGGGAACCTGTCTTTCTGGAAGCCTCTAGGGAATCTTGCTACAAATTTCTTTACTTTTTTTTTGGAGAAGGTTGTAAGCACTAGGGCCCTCACTTCACCACCTTCTCGTGATCCATCCATTTTAATACCGTTTGGCTGTGTTTGACCATTTTGAGCCTGTCACTCTCCCCTTTGTACAGCAGCTCGTTTTCAGTATGAAGCCGTCTGGCACCCCCCTTGATGTTGTCCCTTCTCGACTTCTTAAGGAGGTCTTTTCTACTTTGGGTCCTTCTATTCATACAATTATTAATAGTAGTTTAACCTCTAGTGTGGTGCCTAAAAATTTTAAACATGCTGTTGTGCAACCACTGCTGAAAAAAAACGGGTCTGGACCATTCGGTTATGTCTAACTTTAGGCCTATTTCCAAACTACCTTTTTTGTCCAAACTCTTGGAAAAGGTCATCTACACCCAACTGAAGTCCTTTCTGGACGAACATGCAATTCTGGTAGTGTTCCAGTCTGGGTTTAAAACTCGCCACAGCACTGAGTCCTCTCTGTTAAGGGTTTTTAATGATATTCTTTTAACCGTGCACTCTGGTGACTGTGTACTACTTATGCTTTTGGATTTAACAGTTCTGTCCAGCCGCTGCTTGACTGCCTTATTAACATAAGGAGTTGGATGGCATTAAATTTTCTAAATTTTAATGAGAACAAAACAGAAGTCATGCTATTTAGACCCAATAGCACCAGCGGGACCCCCTGCATCGACCTGGCTCAATTTGAGAAAACCATGATCACAAATTTAGGTGTGAAAATGGATCCGACTTTAAAACTTGATAGCAATGTGAACGCAGTGGTAAAATCTTGCTGTTTCTAGTTGAGGCAACTGTCAAAAATCAAGCCTGTCTTGTCTAACCGCAACCTTGAAACAGTGATACATGCTTTTATAACATCTCGTCTAGATTACTGCAATGCACTTCTTTTTGGAATTAGTCTGGCCTCCATTGCTTGCCTACAGTTGGTACAAAACGCTACTGCTTGATTTTTAAGTGGCACAAGAAAGCATGAGCATGTTAGCCCAATTTTGGCTTCCCTTCACTGGCTTCCAATTTGTTTTCGAATTCATTTTAAGATCCTTGTATTTGATTTTTAAATCCTGTAATGGTTGTGCCCCTCTTTATTTGTCAGAACTGCTGTACCCTAATGTGCTGTCTCGTTCTCTCAAGTCAGCAGACCAGATGCTTTTATGTGTTCCCAAGGCATGATGCGAACTCCGAGGTGATCGAGCTTTTTCAGTTGCAGCCCCAAAACTCTGGAACAATTTGCCATTGCACGTTAGGCAGGCTCCTTCGCTAGCTGCATTTAAATCGTTTTTAAAAACACATTTTTACTCTCTGGCTTTTAACCGAGTATGAGATGTTGGCTAACTGTATACTTTTAATTAAGAATCTCTTCAGTGCTTGTGTTTATGTGTTTCTGTTTCATTTACCCTTTGGTTTTGTGTGTCTGATATGCTGGGTTTTTATTGTACAGAACTTTGTTCAGCCTTGATGTTGTTTTTAAAGTGCTTTATAAATAAATAAATAAATGTTGAAAATGCTGTATGTTGCCTTGAATGAAGACGTTAGTTAAGTAATAATATTCTCTTACTCTTGAATATACTATACACAATTCTACAGGAGTAAAACATTACTGCATTAGGTTCATTTTTACTTTTCCACGCGACTTGGCTTTTGTTGATGGTCAAAGTGCATTCTTTTTCAATTAAAAGGGTAATCACTAGGAATAACTGCGTATATCTGCGTATATTACCCATATTAGATGTGAGCGATATTTATATATTTTTTTTAAGTTGTTACTTAAATATTTCTTTTGGTGTTTCTTGTCCGAGATATGTGGACCCTTTGATGTTCACAAATGCTAATGTATATGGTAAGAATATCAGTGAGTGGGGGAGAGTGGAGAATCCTTATTCAAGGGAAGCAGACATTCATGTAAATGTAAACCAGTTCAGAAGGTGGAATCGGGGTAAGGGTGCCAACCATCCAAAAATTTACTGACACTCAACAAACAATATGTAAAATTGAAGCCTGTTTGTAATTCCGTAAATGCATTTGACTGCCTGTATAAAAATTTAGTTAAAGACAAACGCCACAAATCGGTCTCCATGTATATTACACATTAGAGCAAACCATGCATGGCCTAGATGTAAGTATATATGTTGCTGTTCACATTATAAAAAATTGGATTAAAAGAACAGAGCAGTACATGATGAACAAAGGGGAAGACCATCAACCACATAAAATCCAGTATTGCTCTCTGATAACAGCTTCGACTAAAGAGTTAAGAGTTTTTTGAATTGGATACAGACAAATAAAAAAGTGGGACAAATACATATCGTTTGTGGTGCAAAACCTTTTTTAATTTTTTTTTTTTTTTTGGGGGTTACGGATGTAGAGTCATGCTAGTGGCGTGAAGCATGGTGATATTGCTGAAGCTACAGGACACATTAGTGGAGTAGGCCGAGTGTAAAACCTTTTTTATATGTTGCTTCACCAAGTATAAAACGTTTTGTACATGTTGATTTAAGAGTGTTAGTAAAATAAAGTATATGTCGGTAAAAAAATGCCAGAGCTTCAAAAAGTGTTGTCTGGGAAAAGCAGAGCAAGGAAGGATGCCATTTGTGGTGGCTCCCTTTTATATTCTGTAGCTGCGAATATATATTTCAATGAAGTAGCTCGTGGTAGACCTATTAAATTTAAATAGAGCCAGATTGTGTTGGATCCGAAAACCCCGCTTTCTCTTCTGCTTCTCCATAACTTGCTTTTTACTTCTACCAGTGCAGCACCAAAATTGACAACCATCTCACCCTGATTCTGTCACTCAGCTTTCTCACACTCTGATGTCACAAAGTGCTTTCCTCCCAAGACTCCATTCTGCCCACAGCCCATGCAGTATTGAGACACATCACAATATCAACTCATGTACAGTGTATCCGGAAAGTATTCACAGCGCATCACTTTTTCCACATTTTGTTATGTTACCGCCTTATTCCAAAATGGATTCAATTCATTTTTTTTCCTCAGAATTCTACACACAACACCCCATAATGACAATGTGAAAAATGTTTACTTGAGGTTTTTGCAAATTTGTTAAAAAATAAAAAATCATATGCATCATATTCAAAAAGACTTGAGGCTGTAATTGCTGCCAAAGGTGCATTGACAAAGTATTGAGCAAAGGCTGTGAATACTTTTGTACATGTGATTTCTCCGTTTTTTTATCATCCTCTTTAATAAAACCCCTGTGTGCGTCCAGGTGTCCGTGTGTGTGTGCCGTCTGGTGAAGTGCGCATGCGCGGGGCCGTGCCGTGCCGTGCATCGCACCGTGCCCCGCCCATGTGCACGGCACCGTGGACACACACACACTGTAAGCTGGGCACACAGTGAATGGCCTAGCCACGGCCGCGCATGATAAGAAATAAAGGACACCATTGCTGGGGAGAGTGCTGATTGGGTAGTCACGGCCGCGCACATAAAATCCGTTACTGGGGAGATGCCACACATACAATAATCAGCTGCACGCCAGCACAGATTAAAATATTTGATGGGAAACTAGACAGTACTTGCTGGGGAGACACCACGGGCACGATTATCAGCTACACACCACACATTACATCATTTGCTCGGGACACTCTGCTGATTGCCCACTGTTGTGACAGAAAATTAAAGTCATATTACGGACATCAAAGCCAGAATTACTGTAAGAGAAAATTACAGGCATTTTATGGAAATACAAACCAGTATTACTGCAAGAGAAAATTAAAGACACACAATACAGTGACGCATATTACAGCCACATACAAGCCAGTATTGCTGTAACAGAAAATGTAAGAAAAATTTATATAGGCAGGTGATGACAGCTTTTAATAATTACGAACATTAATTTCCTAGATCCTCATCATGATATGTAGGCACCTCCTGAATTTTTCCCTTTTTGGACTTCCCTGCTGCAAGCTTCCTAAAATGCGGCACACCTGGACCTTATCTTTCCCAGACAGTGTTATCAGAGGTTTCATCATTTTGATTTTGACCTGATTTTAACTTGTGCATTCTTACTTTTTTAAATACAGTATTGTTTGAATGTTTTATTTCAAAAAAATAATTAAAATTGAAATATTTTTTACAGCTAATGTTTAATGTTTTTAATAATTCTCATTACTACTAGTCACATCCATATTGTATTCATACTACATAAGATTTGTTCAATATGGTTTCTCGAATTGTTTCACTGTATAAATGGAAAATTCCCATTTTTTCTTCAATATTTGTCCTTTTTTTGTTTTCCTTGTTTGTTAGTAATAAATGTTTTCATGTTTACCTTCACATTTTTATTTCACAGAGTCTTGATTTTTCCTTTCATATGTCCTTCTTTAGTTAATTTGACCATTTTAGGTCAGTCCCTTGAATGGTCACTATAAGCAGGTTTTACTGTATGTACCTCTTTCTCTCTCTAATAATGTGTTGTGACAGAAAGGCACTATATGGGCACTGACCCAACACAGACAGACAAGGGAGGCACACTTATAAAACAAAGTATTTATTTTCTTCGTCTGTGGGCTATGCCTTCCCCGTACCCACAGACACAACAGTCCCCACAAGCACGACACAAAAGCAAAACACAAATCAAATCTTCTTTCCTCCAATCCTCCTGGCAGCTTTGTCTCCCTCCTCCCAACTCTGGGTCCCAGAGTAGTGGCTGCTGGCTCCTTTTATAATGCACCTGGAAGTGCTCCAGGTGCTTGATTACTCATTTCCGGCAGCACTTCCAGGTGTGGAGGAAGGACTGCCCATAAGAGCTCAGCAACAAAAGCTGCAGCACCTACTGGCGGTGCCTGCGGATCCCAACAGGGCTGCAACAAACTCCAACTCCCATGAGGCCCTGCGGGAATCCAAAGCACCGCTGAAGCCCAGGGGGGTTGCCATCCAGCGTCCCGGGGAAGGTAACGCACTGGCCACGCTTGTTCCCCTGGTCCTCTCAGCGTGGCTACACTGCCCCTCCCTCAGCTGAACCATGTGGGGCGAATTGGCCCGTCCAACGCTGTTGGGTCCAGGGCTCCTCCCTGTAACAAAATCAGACAAGTATGGGGAGGTACCTACAGATGTGGCCCCGATAATATACACACAACCCCCCATGCCCCAGATTTTAGACTTTATATGTTAGAGGATTGACTTATGGTTGTGGCCAAGTGGCTTTCCTACGTGCTGGTGCAGCAAGTGTCTTGAAATCTTATTGGGGCAAAAAAGCTTCACAGGTATTCTGCAGCATAAATATGACAAGAGATTTCAGTTTGTGTTTCTTGCTTTTCCACTTTCTTATTCAGTACTAATCAGCCTTTATGCATTCCTGTCAACTGGAGTTAGACAACTAGTCTTAGTGTGTAATGTGGATGAGTACTTAATTTAAAAAATGATAATGCTTACAAAATGTGTGTTTCCGTTATTTTTTTTTTTATTGCTGTAACGCTGAAAAACAAACTGAACCCAAACACATAATTTAAGTGTACACACAGAAATTGTCACAGTATGTGAATCAGTGGCAGCAAACCATTTGCTCGCTAAATATCAATTAATTGCTTTTCATTTGTTGTGGGGTGCAAAATCTGTAAATTTTGTTCTGTATTTTCATTATATTTTGCTCATGACAACATATGAATTAAATTCGGGACACATCAAAGGATATCATCTTCCCAGTTGTACCTCACTTTTAAAAAGAAAGGAAGACCTGCTGGTGCCTAAGGCTATTAATTAGTTTAAAACCTTGGCATCTGGGACAACAAGTAGATAAATTAGTTTACAGCCTGGAAAAGGAAGACCTGCCAGTAGTACTAAGCAACATCAAATGTTTTATTGGTTGTGAAAAACGGATGTACTCAAGATTAAAGAATCTGAGCAAAATTGATCCATATTGACAGCTAGCCAATCAGGTGTATGCAACAATCATGTGTTGTGAAATCCCTGACATGAAATCTTACAATAAATATGCCTCATCTGAGGAGCGACATCAGAAGAAGGGACGAAGACGTCAGGAAAAGGGAACAAAACAACATCAGAAGTGGGCACCGGCAACGTGTAGCCGTTTCCATCTGATTGTCAGAAAAGCATCTCATGAACAACTACGAGTGCTAGATCACAAGTCATCTGCGACATTCATCCTTGTCATTTTTAACTATACGTAAGCTTTTTCTAAAGAGTATATATATCCAGACTTTACTATCAGTACTATTTTCTATTCTTTATTCTATTGGTATTATTATTCCTGTAATAAATCTCATGCTGCTTTTAACTTTCTATGCTTTGTCTTAATGTCTAGAGTGATTGGAGTAATAAGGTAGATTTCTTTGAGCACCTGGTGCAGCTGGAGATTTGCCATTACCTCTGTGCAGCAAGGTTTATTAAGACTGCTGGTGACAGCTCCACCCAAAAGTAGGGCACAGTACGTAAAGTAAGGCACTCTTAGTTGATAAATGGCCTTTAGTCAAGGATGCTGAGACTTTGTATGTTTAAATGTATTCTTGGAGACCAAAAGTAATATTTAGGTCTGAGATATCTTTAAAACATCGTATTTTGTTCGTGCTGATAATAAGTAAGTCTCTTGAAGTGCTGAGGGAGTGACAGGTTGTGTTATTCCTAAAGCACTTGTGTGGTTTTAAAGTGCTAGAGGTTAACCAGTTATGTGTGTGTCATTCATAGGGCACTGTTGAGTTTCTGTGTGTATGCGTATAACTATGTATGTGTGTGTTAAGTGCAACAGTAGACGAACCCGGTAACGCATCTGAGCACACTTACCCCTAGGAAAAGGCCACATAGAGGGCAATACCGTGATAATACAGCATTTAAATTCTGCAAGATGAATTCCACCGTGATGCCTGCTGAGTTACTGCATGTTGGTCACTGGTTTGTGGAGAGTATGGTCAATGCATTCCAAGCGCCTCGTTGGTATTTCATCTTCTGCAGGTAGCTGGTTAGTCCTCTGCCTTAGCCTCTTGCTGATCGTGTTTGTCCAGTATATTGTGGTGTTATGGGTCCACAGCTCACTGAGCAAAGGCCGTTTTTAAATCACCGCACCCGAGGCGGCTTCGTGAGGGGGGGCGATGTTTTAGCGAGCCGCGGGGCAGTCGTCGATGTGGGCGTTTCTCACCGTGTGCACAGGTGAGGAACTGCCCACATTTGTGATTGCTCCCGTGGCTAATGCTACAGCTGTGATGGCCCCTCACGTTTTAAAAAGAAGTGCGAGTCGGTTGGGTGGAGGGGTAAAAAAATGGAGAGAGGAGAAAAAAAGAGGACGGAGGTTACAGGGAGCGAGGAAGCATGCGGTGCAGGAGAGACAGACACGCGGTGTGTGCGTGTGGTGAGCGCGCGATCGAGCGCTCTAGGGCAGCTGTAAGGAAGCTGGGTGTTGGGCCAACACCCAGACGTTTCAGTTGGATGTTGCTCCTGCTGAGCGATCAGGTAGTGGGAGTGACCAGGGAAGGCGATTGGCCGCAGAGAGGCCATGGAAAGGCAGCGGAAGTCGGGAGACTTGGTGGTTGGAATCCCCAACGTGGGCGACCTGGCCGTTGGTGGAAACCAAGTTCTCCGAGGCTGGGATGAATGCCAGACCGAAGCCAGGGTTCGGGAGGTCTCCAGTCTCATGCGTGTGTTTCAGGAGGGCAGCTGCAGAGAGTGTCTTGCCTGCTGCTTGGCCCAAACGGGATAGGCAGGTGAGACGCTAACAGAGACGTTACACCGGATTTATTGTTTTAAAGACAGCTTCCATAAGAAGATTTTAACCTCTGGTTTTAAAGGATTGTTTTTTCTTAATATTTTAACCTCCACGTTTTACCTTTTTATTGGATTATTTAATGAAGAACTTTTGGAGCACTGCACTTTACATGAACACTGTTTATTTTGTTGACTGTTTTTAATAAAAGCACTGTTGCACCTTTTGTATACCTTCCCCTTGCTCAGTAATTTGCCTCCATTGACTAGCTCACTCTGTTTCATTATCGACGGTGTTGGGTTCAAGGGTTCCCAAACAGCCATGGGAGCGTGGAGCCAGAACCCATATCGTCACATATATCCATAGCATCTTCCTTAGGCAGCTGTTATTGAAACCTTGCACTCTCCTGACTAAAGCTGCTGTAATTCTTCAAGTCTCTGTGCTATACAATAGCACCACCTTAACATCAGAGTTAAACAGACTAACTTTAGTTTGGACTAAGAGAGTGCCTGTGATTTCCATATGTTCTTTAATTGCACAAATGCTGTTCTTGCTTTACCAGTTCTTGCTCTTACTTCTGCATTTATCCCACCTTCTTTGTTATGTTTCCAGTTCTTCCAAAGATTCCCCTTCCAGTATCACCTGGTTCAGGTTGCTTGTATTGATCTTCAGCATCTTGGTCTTCCTTCTGTGTATATTGGGCCCTACTTGTGCTGAGGTAGCTGCTACCTGGTTCGTTTTCTCCTGGATCTGCTGCTGTGTGTGCGATAGTAGTGGCAGATTTTCAGTGTAATCCATATCTTACAGTTGATCCAGGGTGTGTCCTGAATTCCTGTTTGCCTCGGTGCTGTTCATGTCCTCATAATCCAATCCATTGCCAACAGAAAGAGAAATGGTGATTGCAGGCTCCTTTGCCTTACCCCAGTTCTCATTTTGAAAGCCTCCGTAGGCTGCCCACCGCAGCAATATAATATACTGTTTGAGTATATTGGTTGGGAAAAACAGTCTGCCAGGGGTTTGCCTACACCTTTTAAATGATTAAGGATTGCAGCCCCTGGGGTCACTAGAAGAAGCAATAGGAGAGCAGCTCCAGGGATAACAGAACCTGACCTCAGAAGTGACCCAAGGGATGGGCCTTGAAGTCACTCCAGGGTTATAGGATTATAGATCTTGGAGTTGGGTGGTCAGTCAGTCACGTTGTTTATCCTGCCTTATTTATTCATTTATTTTTTGTTTAATAAACTTTATATCTTTTGATCTCCTTGATGTTGGATTCAGGAAATGCTACAAGAATGCCCCCTATCTTTCACAAGAAGCTTGGAGTACTTGTTTACTAATAGGGTACTTTTCAAGTGATTCAGACTATTTTAAAATAGTGGAATATCTCCTAGAATTTGGCAAAATTACAATTAAATGCAAAATTTTATTGGGGGTGTAAGAGAAATATAACCTTGCATATTCACTGAAAAAAGTTTTGATGAGATACAATTCCATACACATCTGGTAATTCTTGTTCACCTGACAGGTCCCCTAGGTGCTGGTATACTGCTAGGCAACCAAGTGCTTTACCTGTACATTGCAGCTTAATGTCAGAGTTATCTGAGCACTGAGATTTTCATTACACAAGGCTCGGCTGGAGCAAATGCTTATTTCAGTTAAGGACCATGGGCTTTTACAGGCAAATTATGGTTAATCTGGAACTCTCTCAGTGGCTCTAACTTTTGTCCCTCTTTGTTCTTCACCCTCTCAGATCATTTAATTTGAACTTATTTTTCTAATACTACTTCAACCAAAGGGCATGGCCTCCATTTACTTTTTATTCCACTGGTGTGGTGCTGATTCTGGCAGTCCCTGTGAGATTAGATGAAAGAGTTGTCTCAAGCTGCTGCATTTGTTGAGTGATTACAGGTTATCACTGCACAAGTGGTCCTCCTCTAAGGTGTTTACTGCTTTAAGAGTGCTTTACATTTCTTGTCCTCTACCTACCAGATGTTTTGATTTGCTTGTTGTTCACATTGTTATTGTTTTTGAACAGCTGGAATTTTTGGAGATATTGTCTTGTTTGTTAAAATGTTTTGGTTTGTCTTCTTGAGTTCTGATTTTGTATTTGCTTCGTTTTGTTCCTCTTTTGTATTTATTGTAATAATTTTCAGATGAATACTTGCTTTGTTTATAATTCTATTTCTTTAATTCGTTATTTGATTTGTTTGTAATTTTTTTTTTTTTTTTAGGCAATTTTAGTCCTTGTGGGTATGGCCATATTATACCAATTCTGATATACAGTGGTCCATAATCAGGATTATAAAAATAGAGGCATAAATTTGTGTCAATTGGCAGAAGAGGTGACACTTTATTTGAAATTTATTTTTAGAACTGTTTTTTAATAATACTGTATGTTTTTTATAGATAAATGGAAATGGCCCTGACAGGGAAAGTTGCCCTCGTAACTGGAGCTGCACAAGGACTGGGAAGAGCCTTTTCAGAAATTCTGCTAAATAATGGGGCAAAGGTATTGTAACTATTTTTTATTAACATGCAGCTTGTCTCCTGTGGCAGTGGGACATATGCACCTAATGGATAGTATGCGATCTGGAGCTTTGTGCTCTTGGTAGGGTGTCCCTTGGCGAAAACAGGTTTCAGGTTTGGCCTGAAAGGTCAGACAAAGAATGGTTCACAATGACCCTCATGATAGAACAAATCACAAAAACCGTGTACCCTGCCCAGCACAGGGTTGCAGAGACCCAGCCTGGGATTGCCCGATAGTTGGGCAACTCATGTAACGTGGCCAGGCTCAGCCCAAAATGGCAATGTGGGGCCATTTTGTGGGCTCATCAACTGCAAGATGAAGAGTGAGGGTCAAGTGCAATGCCAGTTTAGTGCCAGGCAAAGGCAGAAAAGACCTACACTGACTAGGTCCTGGCAATGAAGCCTTGCTTTGGGTACTTGGAACATTACCTGTTGTGGAAATTACAAAAGTACCAGCTGGATATATAGTAGTTCGTATCACATCCATACTAAGTATGGATTCAGGAACTGAACTTCTTGATCAGGGGTGACCTTTTTTCTACCCTGGAGCTACAATGTGGGTGGTGAAGAAGCAGCCGAGTCTAATGAGAAAACTCTGTTTACCGTTCAATATACAGTATATTCCTGTTCTCAACTATCATCATGAGCTGTGGTTAATGACTGAAAGATTAAAAGCTTTGCAGAGCCACTGGGCTGACACTCTGTGACAGGATTAAAACTCGGTAGTTTGTGAAAACCTCAGTTGCTGCTCCTCCAAATTCAGAGGAGTCAGTTTAGGTGGTTTGGGCATGTTTATTGCATAACACTGCATGCTAAAAGCCTAAATGCATCCAACCATTTTGTGCACTCTATAAAAATACCTTGCAGTATCTAGGGTTGTTGAAGTCTCTCCAGTGTACTTTTTGTTGTGTTCTTCGGTTCAAAGTAAGGCCAAAGACTAACTTCACAACATCTTCAGCCAACAACAATAGCTCATGCCTGCAGTTGGGCCACTTCAGTATCTTGCCTTGGTGACACATGGCAATGAATTAAATACTACTGTCCTGCTGAGCCATATTTTGATAGGCAAAATCTGTCCAGAAAAAGGTACAAGTAGTCACACATTGCTAATTGAAAAAACAATGATTATGTATATTTTGTTTTCTCACTATGAATACCTGTATGAAACAAATATATGATTTCATTTTTCCAATTGTTCTTCAGGTGTGCCTTCTGGATATCAATGTTTCAAAAGGGAATGACGTTAAATCTTTCTTTGACAAAACATATGGCAGTGAATCAACTACATTCATTCCATGTGATGTGTCTTCAGAGACTATGCTCAAGGGTACAGTAACAGTGATTTTTGTTTTATAAAAATATATCAATTTTTACTAAAATGTAATTAGTGCTACGTGAATCCTATTCGTTCAATCACCTTTCATATGACAGGCTATAAAATTCTCAGGCCAAGTGCATTTGTGAATAAAACCAAAGAAAGTGAATTTATCAGTTTACCCTGGTTAAGACTTAGAATAATTCCAAGGAATGTCCTGGGTTACCAACATTTCATAGCTCATGTCCACAGATGTTGGACACTGGACAATTTCTGGATACCTTTTAGAATCCTACTGACTGTAGGATTTTGTTTTTGCATTCACAAAGAATGTATTGTAACCTGTAACAGTTTGGTCTCCCTTTCTTTCATTATAATTTCAAATATTTTATTATGCAATCATTTGATTTTCTGAACCTGTTAATCCAGCCTTTGGGTCATGGGTAAGCAGAACCCAGCAGCATCAGACACAAGGCAGGAACCAACTGTTTACCTGGACCAGCTCCATGGGAGGCCAAAAGAGGACATCTCCATCTCAATGTAACTGTTTCCACTCTGTTTTTTTAATGAGTTTGCATGCTTGCACCATGTGAATTGAGCAGAGTCACATTGACTCTGATTAAATTCCCATTCAACACTGAAATAGAAGATGAAATAGCAGTTTTTGTAGAATATGCAGGGTGAACATAGCCATGGAGATTGCAGCAGCATGAAAGTAGCTGTGCTGAAGCGAGTGATAAGTTGGACTGGAAAATAATACAAAGAAAGTGAAGAGCACTCTGGAGATGGCAGTCCCTTTGAGGAGTTTAAAGTACCTCACAGGGTGTCTGCTCTGGCCAGCAGTACAAATTATGCAGGGTACCCGCCACAAAAGATCTAATCAATGGTCTTTCAAGGACTTGTGTCTGTGTGTCAGTCCTTTCTCCACTATATCTAAAGCTGTTCCAGTGTGTTGAATCTGTCAAGGTAAAAATGTTTTCTCTAAACAAAGAACATTTAATAGCATAATGAAATATCAGTTAACTAATCTGACTCATTTTATAATACAGTATCAATGACATCTGTTGCTGGTCATGAGATGTAGATGGCCAGATGTATCAGTGACTGAATGTCCCCCACAGTGAACTGGTGTTCCATCCTGTGCTAGTTAGTTCCTGCATTGCTCTCATGCTGCTGGTCCTCTTTCTTCGACTTTTAATAGAGACGAAATGGGTACAGATAATGGCAGGATTAATGACATTGAAAAAGTACTACAGACTTTATGAAGAGCTCAAACTTAACTTAATGTCTTCCATTTGTATTTCAGATGCCTTTAATAAAGTAAAAGAGACTTACGGAAGGTTGGACATCATGTGCAATAATGCAGGGATAATAAATGAGAGTGACTGGGAAAAAACTGTCGCCTTGAACTTGGTACTATGAAATTTGCTCATTTTAGGCACTGGCTTTTAACTTTAGTCACAACATGTAATGTAAATGATAGCCTGCCATGTTACACAAAGATCACTTGCATAATGAATTTCCTTTTGAAACATTTCTGTTTTTGTTCTGACTGACAAAATGCTCTACCCAGGAACAGAATTCACAAAAATACTTGGTTGACTGATTCAAAAAAATAGATGCACAATAGGCATGAAACAACATTTCAATATATTGAATTTTAAGATACAAAAAACTGCTAGAAGAAAAACTGGGCACCTGTATTGTGTATTTCTGACATTACCACGTGACTAAAATCAAACACTAAGGCAAACAAAAATGTCTTTTGTCAAAAGTAGGGGATTTAAAAATCTGATTGAAAAACTAGAACTATATAAAATACCATTCTGATTGCACTTTAGTAAATTCACTGTCTGTATAATGTGACGGTAAAAGTTGTTGGTGCATAACATAGACATAACCATTGCCATAGATGGCTGGGCCCTTGTCCGGCCAGGACACCTCTACTATGGAGGGACCAGGGCAGCCAATGTGTACAGAAAAGTACTTCTCCCGAAACACAAGATGACACCCCCCCGGGTGGCACCCGTACCTCGTACTCCTGCAAGGTTTCATGGGAGATGGAGTCTGATAGTCCTGTTGGGATGCGGTGGCACCGCCAGGGGTCACTGTAGCTGTTCCTGAGCCCGTGTGGGCCTTATATATGGGACCAGTGGACAATACTCTGTGAGCCAGAGTCAGGTGGAATGTGGACAGTGGACAAAGCATGCCGAGGAGGAGTGGAGGAGTAAAAGAGAAGAAGAATTATAAGTATTGTGTGCTTTTGTGTTTGTGGGACTGAGTTGTGCCCGTGAGAAACGGCAAAGGCGTTTCCCACCTGGTGGAGAAAATAAAAGTATCTTTTCTTTTAAAAGTGTGCCTCTAGTGTCTGCCTGTGTTGGGTTGGGTGGCTGGCACACCTACTAGAGTTGTTACACCATACTGTATGTGAAAGTGGGCTGAGACCACAAGCTAAGTGTTTTGCACACAATTTAGTTAGTTGTATTCGCAACATTTGCTTCACAGATGCACCACTGCATCCACAGGCTTGTTTTCAAATTGGTTGGGACTGTCAAAGCCCAAACCTATCATACTGGAACAACTCTCATGGTATACTTAAACACTATTAGGAGCAGCAAGCTCTAGTTACTGTGGCTGTTGTAAGCCACAGAATGTATTCTTGAGACATTGATTTGCCTTTTACTGATACTGATTCAGAAATAGGGGTACATTACAGCAAGGAGGAATTTATACAAGAGTGAATCTTGCATTGTTCTCAATAGCTGGCTTCTAGCATGTTTAAGAAAGAAAGCCGCCAAATTCTCAATGCTTGCCTTTCCAGACAATTCACATGTGTGTCCTTGCTACATCTGTACCCAGTGAGTGTTCTGGACTTGCAGTCCCAAAACACCTAAATAGCAATAAGCTCTAAAAACACTTTCAAAAATCCACAATAGATGGGGGTGAACAGCCCAGCCCTGGCTAGCATAAGGGCAAGAACAGTCTTTATAAATAAAGAAAGATGTATTTATCAAAATGTTCTGTGACAAAAGCCACTTAACCAAAACATAAAAGGCAAAAAGGAGTTGCCTAAAAAACTAGGTAATCCAAGTAAACACTATCCCAATACAGAATCAAAAGACATAATCAAATGGAACAGAGCAGAAGATCAAAAAATCTTTAAATCACAACAAAACACAATCAAACACAAGTAAACTCGCCACTCCCAGACATTATTCAAAATGAACTGCCAGGAACTGTGGGAGACCCTCTGGGTTTATTGGGCGAAGGGCAATTCCTGGCAGTAATTGACAGGTGGCCCCCACAACTTGGGGGACCACCCACAAAACACACTGAACAGAACAGAGGCGACTTACATAAACAAAATTGCACCTAAAGAATAATGCACATACACAACATAAATCAAAAATGAATAAAAGAGACATAAAACTTGAAAATGGAACCCTAGGTGAGATATGACAATGAGTAAGTGTTGTCAAGTGCCTGGGATATTGTGGAGAGGTCTCATAATCATGCATAGTGATGATATTCATATCTTTCTTTTTTTTTTTGGAAATCTTAAATTATATATATTCATCATAGATCTAATAAGGAACCACAGTTGACAGATTTATAAGGAAGTCCAGCAGGAGTTAAAAGAGCAGCCATTTGTGGAGTAATATTTGATGTTAACTCAGAAAACAAAGATTCCTTTATATATGAATAGTTTTGCACTGCAGTAACTTTATAGGGTTATTATCACATTTGCAATCTGCAGTGAAAGTCTTACTTGCCTGCACTAATCAACATGCCTCATGTTACTACAGTGCAAATATTTATTTTAATATTTAAGAATGTTCTATTTTAATAAAAAATAAAATGTTTATAAAAACTGGTTTAAAACTTTTGCAGTGATTTGATTTAAACGTGCCTCATAACACTAAACACTCCAGTACATTCCTGTACAAGTACATTTATAAAAAAAAATGATATCATGGGCTAAGTGTATTGTCTCATGCCTAATAGAGAATATATAAACACTAAATACTGTAATATTTAAACTAAACAATACTGACAAAAAAAATTAAAATAGTGATTAAAAGACAATAAAAATTACAATCACAGGAAAATATACTTAAGGGACCAGATCTGGGCTGAAACATAACTCGACTTTCACCTTTTATTGGAAGGAAAGTAGAAGGAACTGAGAATGTACCTTTTTAACTAGTCCTCCTTATATGCTTTGCTCTGTGCAGCAGTCATCACTAATTATTGTGAATGTACAAGCAATAGGATTCTGCTTTACTTTTCTAAAATAAGGGCGGTACGGTGGCACAGTGGTAGCGCTGCTGCCTTGCAGTAAGGTCCCCGTGTCTGCGTGGGTTTCCTCCGGGTGCTCCGGTTTGGTGCATTGGTGATTCTAAATTGTCCCTAGTGTGTGTGTGTGCGTGTGCCCTGTGGTGGGGTGGCGCCCTGCCTGGGGTTGGTTCCTGCCTTGCGCCCTGTGTTGGCTGGGATTGACTCCAGCAGACTGCCGTGACCCTGTGTTAGGAAATTGCGGGATGGACAATGACTTACTGACTGTCTAAAATAAGGAACAAATGAAGAGAACAATTTAGAGAAGGCACTGCTATCTGCTACTCCATTACAGGATCATTTTCTATTTGAGCCCCTTCGTAATTTCCTGTCTTAAGTTTATAAAAGTTATGTATCTTGACCTGCAAAGATCATATTTTATTAATAATATGGCTGCATATTTTGATCAACCCTTATAAACTTGAGATTCTCACAATACACTTGTAACAAATTTCTGACTTGTAAATAATAGAATCTGCCGAATTTCCCTAATCATCGATTAATGTTTATACTTAAATGCAATAGCTAATAATGAGAATATAAGTACTTCCAGACTTAACAAGTAATGTCATGTTGCTCACTGATGATAATATTAGGCAACACAAAAAAAGGGACCTTTCTATTAATATCTCCGGAAAGGATCAGAATTTACTTATTTACAACATTCATTCTTTTTCAATCTGTGCAAGACAAACTGCAGTTTATCTCACAATTGACACCAGATACATCACTCCAGAATAAAAGATTGGACCTTAACGATTAGCAGTGCCATGTGGCTCGTTATGTTTAGACTGTCCCAAATGAATACCTTTCTAGGTGAAGATATGTGCTTACTGTATCTATCAGATAGCGTCAGATTCACAATCATCCTAAATCCTTTCACAGAAGTGTTAACAGTAATACCAGATGAGACTGGACTGTCTAGTAATAAACCCGCTATGATTTTTCTACACTACATTACTAGGGTGTTGACAGATCTTGCTCAGCTGGAAGAAACTTAATGCACTATGTATAGGTCAGCAGGAAAAATGATATCTTAAATAAATGTCATTTTTTTTGTTTGGAACTGAGCAGAGCTTCTTTAGAATCTGGCAAGAATTCAATAATGTTACTCTAGAAGGAATCTGCTTGGCTCCTGCCAACAGTTCTGTTTAACCTTTGTAGTTTTAATCAGCAGAAGTAGGTATGACAGAATGTTCTGTTCATTACTAATTATCTCTCTGTATTGGATACGAGTAGGGTTTTTGGTGTTCTTTAAAATAAATTAATCCTAATTCATTCTGTGATTTACTAGATTGATCGTTGGACTGGATGACATGGCCTATAAATAATTTTGCAATATATATATTTTTTTATTTCACAATACATGATATATCTCAGTATTTTAAAATATCCTCTAAAGTGCTTTATAAATGCTTGATTTAAGCCTTTGATTCATATAACCACACCAATATGATGATTAAAATAATTCCTGAAGGCTGCAGCATATGTCTGCATTAAATCATTCTTGTTTATGTTCATTAGTGGTTTCAATTACAATTTTAAACTTGTACACAAAACAGGGGGAAGTCTCAACCAAGTTAAATTTAACAAAACATTATTTATTCAAACAAGGTAACTGAACGCAACAAACATTTCAAAACAATACAGATTAAAGTGCACTTTTTGTGGAACATGTCATTTCACTGTGACAAACCACTCTACAGAACAATAATAGTCACATTAATGGTAATATGATAAGCCACAATGTTAGAACAGTGGATTGATACTATAGAACAGGGGTGCCCAATACGACGATTGCGATCGACTGGTAGATCAGTAAGGTAGATTGCGCTGCATTCAAAAAAAAAATTTTTTTTGAAATGTTAGTCTATCATATATCCTCTCTATGGCATTTGCCACTTGAGTGACATACAGGGCGGCCAGTCTGAGATCTCTTTTCTTCTAACACACTGGTCATCCCGCACGCACAATCAAACGCGCGAGCTACTGCAAAACTCCAGCTATCTAAGTGATCTAGTTAGCCTTCCAGTTTATATCGACTAAAGAAGGGATTAAAAAAAAATTGTTGGTTATGGGCTGGATGTGGAATTGGAAGAGGATTTTTTTTCTCACAATGTCACAATCGAAGTGTGTTTGTCTGATCTGTCAATCTATCATTGCTACTCCAAAGAAAGAAAATGTGGAAAGGCACTTTCGAACTGTTCATAAAAACTATATATATAGCATTTTTAATGTAGGTAGATCATTTTGACCTGGTCATTTTAAAAGTAGCTCGCAAGCCGAAAAAGTGTGGGCACCCCTGCTATAAATCAAGCTGTATCACTTTCAGTCTCGCAGTTTTCATCATTTTCTACAGTGCATTATATAAGGACCTAACACTAAAACTGCACCTTAGAGTAATATGCTTCTCATCAATTTTTAGTGCCAGAAGCAATGCACAAGAACACTTGACATGATTTTCGCTGCCTTCCTATCAATCGCACTGAAACTCCCCTTCAATGCAGTGCTCTTGCTTCCGGTGTCAAACGCCCAGACTCCCTCAGGTACAGTGCAACCCGCTCCGGGAGACAGCAATAGGTGAGGAGTTTGACTGCAGTGGCACACTATTTACACCGTAACACAGATGTCCCAAGGTGAGCTCAGGGAAGAAACAAACTTCCTGAGGAGCAGAAGGACAAAAAGTCTCTTTGCCTGCTTGTACTTATTTGCACACACTAAGCATCTATTGTTTTCAGTTGATCCATGCTAAAGTACAACTGAAATCCTTTCCATTTTTTTCTTGAAATCTATGAGGAAAAAATGAAACAAAAAACCTATTAGCATAACTTGCACAAGAAGTGTAAATAGACAGCGGTACAGGCATATTTTTTGTGTAGTCTAATACTGTGAAGACTGGTACTCTGGTTAGCCAGTTTATGACAGAACAGAGGTGTAGCGGCTTTACAAGAATATGTCTCTATATGGGTGTAGACTGCAAGATTTAGAGAGTAGAGTAGCGTAACAGATATGCACAGGCTGTTCGATATTCAGGCCAGCAGGGTTAGGACGATCGACAGGCGAGCCGTTTATACCAGCTGAATGGGTTCAAATGGTTAAAAAATCGTGCCACTATTTGTACTCGATATTCGTAAGATATAGTCATTTATTGCATCCCACGTAGAATAAGCTATGATGTATCAAGTATATTCGATCTATCACCCAGCTCTAATTTGTAATCAAGTTCAACTTTGTCATTGGTGCACAGTACTTCGCCTACATCATACAAAGAAATTCTTACTTAAACAAAACAGTTGACAATAATACAATACCAAAAAAACGATAAACACAAAATCCAAGTTCATAGCGTCATTATTGTTACATGTACTTGCAACATGCAAAATATCGCCAGTCTTTGGCACCATGATCAGTGATTATTACTAATTAACCACAAAGCCCCCTTTTTCCTTCTGTAAAATATCTTCCTTAACTCGAAGACAGCATTTCATTATAACCACTTCTTTGATATTCAGTCGTTTTAGAATCTTTCATTTTTAGAAAATCATTTCTGTGGCACTATGCTGCAATGTAAAAATATTACATCCATCCATTCTCTTTGTGAACATGCTTTAATACTTTAAAATAAGATGTCAATTTATCTGTAGCTATGTTTTTTAGGTATTATTATTCATAAGTGTATAAATAATTAAAACAAGGAGAGTATTCTAACTGGTAATGTTATTTTGTGCAGACTGCAGATTTGTGCTTTAGGTGGTAGATGCATCTGTAGACAAGTAAACTGAATTCCGCAGGATTTAGAGTAATAAATGCAGAGTTTGGTGCTGATATTTAGTTTTACCCTCTTATTTCTTAAAGGTTTACAATTCTTTTTTGGCATCAAACTTTTTTTTTCACTTCTGTCCAGTTTCCTCCATGCACTGAATAACACCATAAAATTAACAGTAACACCATTACATCCTGTGAAGAAACAGGAAATATTATGAAGTAGTTTCAGAATAGAGATGGATGGATTATTGGCAAATATCACAAATTAGCACAACAGTAGAAGGTAAATTCTTTTCTGATGGGAGTATTTTAGTTTAAATCTGAGTGGTCAGCTTTTATTGTTAAGGATTGGGAGGTATAGCCCAAAAACAAAACTGAAAACGTGTGACCATTAGATGGAGCTGTTATGTTTAAAGTACAAATGTTAATGCTAGAATTTCAAAACTAAAATTTAAAATGATTTCCATTTCCTTGCTTTTAGAATGCAGTGATCAGAGGTACATATTTGGCTTTAGACCACATGAAGAATCAAAAAGGAGGTGGCGTCATTGTGAATGTAGCATCAGCAGCAGGTTCGTTCAGCTTTCTGTTTTCAATTGAGTTTAACATTTCTTAAATGAAACATGAGTTTAGAATATTTCTGCAGAGACTTTTGATCATTGTATTGTTCTCATATGATTTATTTTTATCTCATGGTGAATGTCCAATCTGTGTTGGGCTCCTTGTTTATGGTAAAGCCAATCTGGAGCCTATTACTTGGCACTTGTTGGTTTGATTTGACTTAATAATATAAAAGTGTTTAATTTAAAAAAATAGAGTGAGGGAAAAAAAGGATTCGGCAACTGCTTGTGTGAACAGAGCAATAACACATTGTAAAGTGTATCCTATTTATTTATTTATCATTTATATTTTATTTAGTTTATAAATAATACATTTTGGAAGTATTAAACTTTATGTGAATAAAGAATAATACCAGCACTAACAACATGACAATCAATATACTGTAGATTTTCTCCTGACAGCCCTTAAAATGAGACCACCAACACCACATATAGTGTCTGGTTTTCCCATTTGCAAATGATTCCATTTTGTTTTTTACTCATTTCCTTCTGCCAGGTTTGGTTCCATTTATATCTGTCCCAGTCTACACGGCGACTAAATATGGAGTTATTGGATTCTCTCAAGCAACAGCTGTGAGTGACCTAACGAAACAAAGATATATGTATCCTCTTTCTATAGATTTTAGTTATGTTAAAATCCATTCTGAAAACTTTTAATAATGCAGAAAATCTGATATGGAAAATTTGCTTTTTCAAAGCACTGCTGATGCATCAATACACATCTTCAAAAAAAGAAAAAAACCTAACCAATTTTCATGAACCTCTGTCTGTCTATAACTAAATAACTGTCTTTCTACATAACCTGTTCTCTAATCTCTCATTCTCCATTTAAATGTGTTTATTTTTTATATTATACTGTATATTTCTCCAATGTATATTGTATCTGTTGTCACAGATGAGCGGGGACACTGCCCTGCCGGGACGCCTGGATAGTCCCCGAGTTGGACGATACTTCTCCTCGGCCACGAGAGGGCAGCCGCCCGGGTCTATTTGGGGGCCACAGGGACGGAGCTGGGATGCTCATTATGAAAAAACGTGGCCACCGCCATGGGGCACCTGGACTATTAGGGAATCCTGGATGGCAGCACTTCCGCCACACCAGGAAGTGCTGCCGGAAGCAATTCCAAGGACACCTGGAGTGCTTCCAGGTGCTTTCCTGACACTTCCGCCACACCAGGAAGTGATGTCAAGGGGAGCACCTGGGGCTCATCCGGGTCAAGATAAAAGGGGCCGCCTCCCTCCAGTAGACGAGCTAGAGTTGGGAGGATGTGGACGAAGCTTGAGAGGAGGTCGAGAGAGAGATTAAAGAAGAGAAAGAAGAAGAGAGTTGGTGAAAGAAGGTGTTGTGGTACTGAAAATATTAATAAACAAGTGTGTCTTGGACATTCTGGTGTCGGTCTGTCTGTGTTCGGGGGTATGCTTTCCACAATGGCACCCAACGTGGGCCCTACCTCCTGCTAAAAGGGGGGGACCCTGTTTTATAAAAAATAATTTTGTGGAGGCAACCCACACAGCAGACGAAGGCGCACTTCTATCGCGGCACGCATTCCTGCGCCAACGCCTCAGAAAATGCTCACCGAGGACCACGCCTGATGGACGTTTAAAATTATGGGGAAGAAGAAGGGCAAACGCGCCCTGAAGGTAGCAACGCCTCTACCCAACGTCGTCTGTGCGGACGCACGGGTCTGCGGAAGAGGCCGTCCAGCAGCAACACATTCAAGAAGACGGGATTCGGGAGGTAAGTCTCGCGTATGATGGCGATACGCTTGGCAGGGCTTACCCTACTGTCCCCTGGTCTTGTTTTTTAGTAGGAGACTGCCCGAATCCACGTCTGTGGCCGAAGCACGCCGACCCGTGGAGTGATGGCGACAAGAGATGAAGAGGAGCCGCCGCTGACTGCAGAAGGGCTGCGGGGCGGAAGCTGCCTGGAAGACTCTTCCCCGACTGAGTCCGCTCATAGGGTGGAGGGAGCGTCGGATGACCGGAAGTTCCTCCCAGAGACGGGCACAGGATTGGATGGAGTGTGTTGTGTTGGTGAAAGAAGGCATTGTGGTGCTGAAAATATTAATAAAGAAGTGTGGTTTGGACATTCTGGTGTCGGTCTGTCTGTGTTCGGGGGTATGCTTTCCACACTGTATATACTGTAAGTCTCTCTCTCTATCCCAAATTATTTATATATGGTGATATTGATATAAGGGTGACGCAGTGGTAGTGCTGCTGCCTCACAGTAAGGAGACATGGGTTCGCTTCCCAGGTCATCCCTGTTTGGAGTATGCATGTTCTCCCTGTGGGTGGGTTTCCTCCCACAGTCCAAAGACATGCAGGTTAGGTGCATTGGCGATCCTAAATTGTCCATAGTGTGTGTGTGTGTGTGCATGCCCTGCGGTGGGCTGGCGCCCTGCCCAGGGTTTGTTCCTGCTTTGCGCCCTATGCTGGCTGGGATTGGCTCCAGCAGACCCCCGTGACCCTGTGTTAGGATATAGTGTGTTGGATGATGGATGGATATTAATATATATGTAAAATATGCATACACACACCCCATTCTGACATATGCTGTAAGCCTACATCTCTCTCTCTGTCTCATATATATATTGCCTCCTGCTTGCTTCGCTCACCAACCCCCCGTCTGCGCTACGCGCTATCCTCTTTGCGGTACTGTCTCTCATGTATGGGGATGCGGATGTACAATTTTAAAAGATTTTTATTTTCATGGGAATTGCTACATATGCATAGTAGAACTACTTTACATTACAGCAAGTAATTAAGCATATTAAAAAAGAGTAAAATGTAATAATTTGAAAGTAAATTATGTTTCATGTTGTGTTAATTATTCATTGCATAATACAATTTTGTTCTGTTTGGCATTGAGATTAACACACAAATACTTTTTAAACTTACACTTTTACTGTAAAACTTAATTAAAAACATTTTTTAAATTAAATTTTCATCAATATTGCATTGAATTTTGATTCTGTGTTTGGACTTTCATCATGACAACACAGCGTATAACTGCCCGTTACTGAATTTCTTTTCTTTCTCTCTATTAAATAAAACTACTTTTTTGAATGTTTGGCTCTGAGATTTGTTAATTGTCTTTGTAAAAGCTATTCTAACGGGAAACTGTTAATGTCTTAATACTGTGGCAGCCGGCTGGCGTCCATGCCCAGCCGGGGACGCCCCTGCACACTACATTCAGGGGGAGCAGCCCTGGACAGTGCAATACCTCCCCATGGATGCTAGGTGGGCGCCCCCCTGGCCTGGAGTAGTGCCTCAGTTTCCTACAGGGCTCCCTGGGAATTGGAGTTTGGTGCAGCCCTGTTGGTTCCTGCAGGTACCGCCAGTCCGTGCTTTGTTTGGGACTCCTGAGCCTGTGTGGGCAACAGATTCGTCACACCTGGAAGTGCAGCCGGATATCGGTGATCAAACACCTGGAGCACTTCCAGGTGACCTATAAAAGGGACCCAGCAACCACCACTCATCGGCCAGAGTCGGGTGGAGGAGGACAAGGGTGCTTGTGCTTTACTGGGGAGTAATAGTGCTTGGAACTGTGTTGTGGCTGGAGGGATTACGGTGAAGACTTGCCCTCCAGCTGAAGAACTAATAAAGTCTGGATATTTTACACGTGCCTCCATTGTCCAATCTGTGCCGGGTCAGGTGCTATATAGTGTCTTCTTACAATACGAATGGCATATCAAGATCTCCTTTGTTGTGTAATGTTATCCGCAGAAGATGTACTACATTACCTTTCTTGGATACATCCTTCTTCCTACATGCATTGGAAGAGCGGATGGTGTTAATGCTTGGGATATTGTAAGCTGATGTTTCCATCACCACCAACTGTTTCAGCATAGTCTATTGATACACATTTAACCAATTTGCTGTGTAACTGATCGACATTTTTACCGTTAATTTATTTGACTTCATCGTTTCTCGGTGCTAGGATTGCCCATGTACTCATTTTTTCTGTTGATAACACTTCATGATCAAATTCTTCAATAAGATTTGGACATATTTCTTCTTTAATTGGGAACCTAAAGTAAGGAAAACGTTAAAATGTATAAGAGCTGAGAGAGCAGAAACTGTCAAAATCATTCACATGGATGAGAGGTGAGATTACCGTGTACACGGTTTAAAATGGTTGAGAGGAGGGCATGACTTGAAAAAATGTCATGGCCAAGGTCTCAACTCGAGGGACTTGAAAAAATCATCAAAGTATCATCAAGTCACAGGATCTTTTTATATAATATATATATACACACACACACAAGCACCTCATTCTAATAAAGAGTGTCAAACCACAAGAACAAAATGTTTTAAGGATCAGGAGATGGAATTACAAAGTCAAAAGGCAGACAAGATCAGTTAAAATGTAGGGTCAAAATTAATTATTTAACAAAGCCAAATTACTAATCATAACTCACTGCAAGAGGTTCAGTAAACTTTGATTTTTTGAAACCCAGTGACACTTACAAGTGGATTTTGTAAATGTAATCCTTATCCTTGAATGCCAGTTACGATACAACCTTGGCTTGTAAACTATATAATTGACAAATGTCTTTCATACAAATGCTAAAACACTCATGTACACACACACACTTTTTATATACACTCACCTAAAGGACTATTAGGAAAACCTGTTCAATTTCTCATTAATGCAATTATCTAATCAACCAATCACATGGCAGTTGCTTCAATGCATTTAGGGGTGTGGTCCTCGTCAAGACAATCTCCTGAACTCCAAACTGAATGTCAGAATGGGAAAGAAAGGTGATTTAAGCAATTTTGAGCGTGGCATGGTTGTTGGTGCCAGACGGGCCGGTCTGAGTATTTCAAAATCTGCTCAGTTACTGGGATTTTCACGCACAACCATTTCTAGGGTTTACAAAGAATGGTGTGAAAAGGGAAAACATCCAGTATGCGGCAGTCCTGTGGGCGAAAATGCCTTGTTGATGCTAGAGGTCAGAGGAGAATGGGCCGACTGATTCAAGCTGATAGAAGAGCAACTTTGACTGAAATAACCACTCGTTACAACCGAGGTATGCAGCAAAGCATTTGTGAAGCCACAACACGCACAACCTTGAGGCGGATGGGCTACAACAGCAGAAGACCCCACCGGGTACCACTCGTCTCCACTACAAATAGGAAAAAGGGGCTACAATTTGCATGAGCTCACCAAAATTGGACAGCTGAAGACTGGAAAAATGTTGCCTGGTCTGATGAGTCTCGATTTCTGTTGAGACATTCAAATGGTAGAGTCAGAATTTGGTGTAAACAGAATGAGAACATGGATCCATCATGCCTTGTTACCACTGTGCAGGCTGGTGGTGGTGGTGTAATAGTGTGGGGGATGTTTTCTTGGCACACTTTAGGCCCCTTAGTGCCAACTGGGCATCGTTTAAATGCCATGGGCTACCTGAGCATTGTTTCTGACCATGTCCATCCCTTCATGACCACCATGTACCCATCCTCTGATGGCTACTTCCAGCAGGATAATGCACCATGTCACAAAGCTCGAATCATTTTAAATTGGTTTCTTGAACATGACAATGAGTTCACTGTACTAAAATGGCCCCCACAGTCACCAGATCTCAACCCAATAGAGCATCTTTGGGATGTGGTGGAACGGGAGCTTCGTGCCCTGGATGTGCATCCCACAAATCTCCATCAACTGCAAGATGCTATCCTATCAATATGGGCCAACATTTCTAAAGAATGCTTTCAGCACCTTGTTGAATCAATGCCACGTAGAATTAAGGCAGTTCTGAAGGCGAAAGGGGGTCAAACACCGTATTAGTATGGTGTTCCTAATAATCCTTTAGGTGAGTGTATCTATATGCTGTTTCTTTACACACTTCTACTGAATAGTTTTGATGTCTGAAAGTATATAAAAACACTGTGTCAGAAAGAGAATGTGCAGCATTGTTCATAATGGCCATCAGAGTTGTCTTCATTCTCTCCTCTGCTACGACCTTCAGCGAGTCGTGAGTACATCCCATAACAAAGCCAGCTTTTCTAATCAGCTTGTAGATTTGGTGGGCCTCCCTTGAAGTGATGATACTGGCCCAGCATTCTACAGCATAGAAAATTGCCCCGGCCATCACAGAGTTGTAGGACATGTACATAGTAAAGGATATCACTACCCACATTAAAGGAAAGCAGTCTGCTAAGAGAGAAAAAAAAATAAAAAGGTTCTGTTCTGCCCTTTCTTCTATAGTTTCACTGTATTATGTGGTCACTACAACCTGTCATTGATGTGGATACCTCAAGAACTTGTGGCATTTACACCAGTTCTACATCCATTCCATGAATAGTGACCGGACCATAAAGGCTCTTTGGTGCAGTGAAAAATCAATAATATAAGCAAAAACCAGGAATGGTTATGCTGCAGACAATTACTCCACCTGACTCTTATACTCTGTCTCATCTGCCTTATCAATACAGTCCATAAGTGCAGAATCATCTGAGAATTTCTGCAACTGACTTGACCTGCTGTTATATTTATAGGTATACAAAGCAAAGGAAAAAGGAAACAGGACTGCTGCTTGCAGTGCTTGAGTGTTGCTCACATCTACATCAGAGACATGGTCCTTGAACCTCACAAACTGCAGTCTGTCTAACAGATAGTTCGTAACCCAGGACATCATAGTCTGCATGTACCTAAGTTTACCCCTTAACAGGGATGACTGGAATGTATTGAAGTCACTGTAGAAATCAAAAAACATATTTCTCAGAAATACAGTACTCAGTTTGTGATGACAGCGCAGATCATTGGTGGATTTAAAATCCATTAATATAATTTCTAGTAGATAACATCAGTGCCAAGCCAGAAACCTGATCAAATCTAGTCCTAAAATCAAAACTAGTAACTAGTAAAAAGTTCAAAAAACACAAAGAAAACAAACTGAACGCAGAGCTTCTGTAAAAGGCTGTTTTCCGCACAGATTCTGAAAGCATTTAAATAAAGATCTGTAATGGGAAAAAAAAAATACTGGAGTCCTTTCCTGTCACATGGAGACATTTTGTTGAGCCAACAGATGTGTTTTCAGTAGCACAATCCTAAATCCTAGCTGCAATCCTAAAGGTGCATTAGAGACAGGAAAGAAACTCAAAACTCCATGATGTGTGGAGAGGGCATATTCTCAACCTCTTCTGCAGAAATTAATGGAGCAGATAAGGGTCGTTGCTAGGAATTAGTATAGTGATTTTTTCTTCTTTTTTTTATTTATTTTTATTTTATTTGAAGCAAAACATTTCATACAATCAAATCAAACTTAATGAACCAAAATTCAGCCCAAGGACAGTGAGCTTTTCTGTGGAGTAAACAAGAGTAATGAGCATGATAATGAGTCTTCATGAGCAACTCGTTTTTTTGTTTTTGTTATTAAATATGTCTTTTGTGATATAGAACTTATTGGTGTGATACAGATTAGTGCATTACAAATGTGTGGAAAAGAACACAGGTAAATATAGAAGTGTAAATTAGGCTTTAGAGAGCAATTTTGTTTTCCATCCCAACAAAACTTTAAAAATGTTTTTTAATAACAACTGAATTTAGTATCAATTTTTTTGGAGCTGTAAGGTCAATTGAAACTACCTATGATAATTAGAAACTCTTAAACCAGAAATACTGAAGTGCAAAAATCAATAATACCAAGTAATGACACATGATATATTTAAAATGTAATGAATGTTCAGTGATACTGAAATGAATTTAAGATCTTTCACATTGCTAGAAAAGATTCTCTGAATTCCTTATGTCTTTAAAAGTCACAGGCATATTTTATGTAAATGTTCTGCAATTTCTAAATGACTTTATTCCACAACCAACATTTTATTAGCAGGTTCATAAAGGAATGTACAATATGAACAGATGGATTTTACACTCTTAACAGAAAGTTGCTAAGAATAGGGAATATATGCAGTACTCATTTGAGACATTACTGTGTATTTATGGTGGGGAGTTTATTTTTCTTTACCACACAGGTCAGATTAAGCTCCCATTTAACATTAAGACTGCACTACCCTCGTGTAAGGCAGCAAGGAGATGCAGTAGTCCATTCTAGGTTCATGTCCCATGCCTGGTTGCTGTTGTCTATGTGGAGCATGCATGTACATTTTTCTCTTTATCTTTTTGCTTTACTCTCTTATTCCCAAAGCCATGCATGTTAGGTGAATTTTGGGGGACAATACTATTTCCTGTTTTGTACTCAGCGCTGTTAAGAGAGGTTTTGGTCCCCTACAACCCTGCATTAGATTAAACAGATCTATATATATATATATATATATATATATATATATATATATATGTCACATTGTCACACGCGAGTTGGAGGCAGTCAAAGAGCCCAAAGGTGAGTGAAATCTCATGAGACAAGAATTTATCACGTGGTACTTACCTGAATCTCTTTCTACCTACAGAAAACTGGAAGAAAAATAAACCCATCCATTTTCAGTTCCAAAATGGCCGCGATGACATCACTTCCGGTTCCCATCCAATGACATCACTTCCGGTTCCACACTCAACTACTCCTGTCTGCTCACGATGGCGTTGGTTCCGTGGTCCCGCCTCCAATCGTCACTTCCTGCCAACCATTTCCTCTCCCATCATCCCATCTGTTATTTAAACGCCATTTTGTTACCATGTATTCATTCATTCTGTACTGAAAAGTCATTCTGAATCAACCATTTTTCACTTTGTCTGACGACAATATATGGGGACGATCCCCAAATCTTTTCTATTTTTGAAAGACTCTTTATTTATTACATTGGCGTAGTCGGCAGGATACTTGTTCAACATGACAGAAGAACAGGACCTCAACGCTGTACTAAGTACAATTGTGGGAGATCTACAAACTCTGAAAATTCAGATGGGGGAAACCAGGACCCAATTGGCGGAAGCCGAGGCTCGTTCCCGTGCTGGTGTACGGACGGAGGTAGCTCGGTCACAGCCAATTCAGTTAACCCCCTTGACTGAATCTGATGACATTGAGTCTTATTTTTGATTTTTGAGCGTGCGCTAAGCGAACGCTGCGGCGAGGTCGGAGTGGGCGTACCTACTGGCTCCCTATTTGAAGGAACAGCGCAGAGGGCTTACTACGACTTAACTGAGGAGCAGGCGGCCAATTATGATGCGCTAAAATTGAGGTGTTCAAACGCTACGGCGCTTCACCAGAACAACAGGCGAGAGAGTGGAGGGAGTGGCAATTCGATCCAGAAAGGCCGTTAAGATCGCAGGGCTTTGAAGCCTGGGGCAAGGTGTGTCGCTGGCTACGCCCGACATCAACTCCTCCCACAAAATGGCTGAGCTCCTTGCCTGCGAGACATTTGTACATGCCCTCCCTGACCACATCGCCCAACAAGTAAGAAAGCACAGTTACGAAGATATGGACACCTTAATCCAAATAGTGGAACGTCATTGGGCAGCCTGTAAATCAGGGCGGTCGGAAAGGTCCTCTCCGAACCCAACAGATACGTGGGGCAGCTCCTGAGCCCCCTCGACAAACTCCCGAACCTGCCGTTCGTAGAAGGGACAGACTAGCCGGTCCCCCTCGCTGTTTCAAGTGTGGGGAGATCGGACATCTGTCCCGAACTGTGCCTACGAGCCTATGGATTGCTCGGTAGTAAGGGGAGAAAGGTACTGTGCCACAGTGATTAATCCTCTGTCTCTTCCATATACAGGTGCAGTTATTATAAATGGCAGAAAGGTAAGGGCAATGTTTGATTCCGGGAGTAACATTTCCATTGTTGCTACCCGATACGTATACGCAACAGTGGACTCAAGGGAAAACCAGTCTAAAATGTATACATGGGGATATTAAATATTATAAACAGCCAGGTGTGTAATATCAGTAGCTCATAAATTAACCAGTATGGCTATGGCTGTATTACCCGATCCCCCTTTTCCAGTCATATTAGGAAGAGATTGGAATAAAATTAACAGCGTAATAACGTAACTGCATCTAATAAGAATTTGGGCTTAGTGATGGAGAATAATGCTCCGACTGCCTCCACGCCGTGTCCCTCAGTAGCACGGATCCATACGGGTACCCAGTGCGAAAGTTTTGATGTCCCATCGTCCTCTGCGGGAGCTGATACAGTCGACGCAGAAGGCGTAGACACAGTAGCCCCTCCCATTGAACTCGAAAGAGATCCTATACAAAACTTAACGTCCCAGTTCCTATTAACTCCATCGTCATTTAAAAGAGAACAATGGAATGACGATTCATTAAAAAATGCTAGAAATGCAGTAGTATCTACTGACGGTTATACAAACCTAGATCCCATGCCACCGATGCCGTTCTTTGTAATTAAAAATGATTTATTATATAGAGTGGCAGAACACGAGGGTGAAGTGCGGGCTTTGTTGTTAATTCCACGTACTTTTCGAAAGGTATGTGAATTAGCACATGCCCACCTTCTAGGAGCCCATTTAGGCTCGAAAAACTTTGGAGAGGATAAAACTCAGATTTTATTGGCGGGAGTTAATGAGGAGGTCAGGCGATTTTGCACTTCATGCCCGGAGTGTCAACTTCGCCAGATACCCAGAAGGTCTAAAGCTCCTCTTATTCCCCTTCCCCTGATTGACATCCCGTTTGAACGAGTTGGTATTGATCTCGTTGGTCCATTAGAACCCTCGTTAAAAGGTTTTAAATATATTCTAGTTCTAGTAGATTATGCCACTCGCTTTCCAGAAGCTGTTCCGTTGCGCTCAGCTAATTCAAAAAATATCGCACGGGAATTAGTAGGGATATTCGCGTGTTGGGATCCCCAAGGAGGTCTTAACAGATCAAGGGACTCCTTTCACTTCAGAAACGTTCAGGAAGTGGCCAAATTACTCAGGATAAAACATCTGAAAACATCGGTTTATCATCCCCAAACTGATGGATTGGTTGAACGTTTTAATCAGACGTTAAAACAGATGTTACGCAAGGTAGTTAACGAGGACGGAAGAAACTGGGATCAGTTGCTTCCTCTCGCTTTGTTTGCCTATCGGAAGTCCCTCAAACCTCAACAGGATTTTCTCCTTTTGAATTATTGTATGGAAGGCAACCCAGGGGCTTTTGGACATGTTAAAAGAAGGATGGGAGGAGGAGGTACTCCCTACTTCAAATATTCTTGAATATATCGCAATTACGCGATAGACTAGAGAAGATCAGACCTATCCTAAAAGAGAATTTAGAAAAGCGCAAGCAGCACAGTCACGTTATTATAATAGAAACACCACCATTCGGAATTTGTCCCGGTGATCGTGTTATGGTATTAGTCCCAACCTCTCATTATAAATTATTAGCTCATTGGCAAGGACCGTATGAAATTAAAGAAAGAAAAGGTCTCTCGACTATTTAGTTAAACAACCTAATCGTCGACCGACCGAAAGAGTATACCATATTAATTTGCTGAAACCGTGGAAGGAAAGGGAACCCGATCCCTCCTCCGGACAGCCTAGTTCACTTTTATGTCCTGTGCCAAACTTAATTTTGGTTCCAATTTGACTCCAGAACAGCGACAAGATCTCGAAAAGGCTATCTTGTCTGTACCGAGGTGGTGGATGAATTACCTGGGCGTACTGCGTTGATTGCGCGATATTATTACGGACCCTGGAGTGATTGTCAGGGAGAGACCTTACAGACTCCGGAGGCAAAGAAAGGAAGTGGAATTGGAAATTAGGCGAATGCTGGATTTAGGGGTTATCAAGAAAGCTATAGCCCTTTGGTCTAGTCCAATTGTTCTAGTTTCTAAGCCCGATGGGTCTTGGAGGTTCTGTAATGACTTTCGGCGACTCAATCGGGTCTCCAAATTTGATGCGTATCCGATGCGCGAGTGGATGATCTGCTCGATCGGCTAGGAAGCGCTCAATTCTAACTACCCTTGACATGACAAAGGGTATTGGCAAATTCCTTTAACGGATTCTGCAAAAGAAAAACGCATTTAGCACTCCCAGCGGACATTGGCAATACCGGTCCTTCCTTTTGGTTTGCACGGGCCAGCTACTTTCAACGCCTGGTAGACACACTGCTACGGTCCCACAATTCCTATTGTGCGCCTACCTAGATGACGTTGTCATCTATTCCAGCACGTGGAAGGATCATGTATGGCAGGTGAAAACGGTACTTTCCACACTGGCAGCTGCAGGACTTCGTATTAACCCAAAAAAATGTTTCTTTGGATTAAGAGAAGCCAAATATTTGGGCTACCTAGTGGGGGTGTCGTGAAACCACAATGTCTTAAAATTGATGCCATCATAAATTGGCCCCGTCCGATAAATAAGCGGCAAGTACAGGCATTTTTGGGATTAGCTGGTTACTATCCACGCTTTGTGCCACATTTCTCAGAAATTGCTGCCCTTATCTAATTTGACAAAGAAACGGGCACCTATAAAAGTGGTATGGGATGATACAGTAGATAAAGCATTTTGTGACTTGAAATTGGCCCTTACATCAGCACCTTTATTAAAATCCCTGATTTTTCTCTTCCTTTTATTCTCCAGACCGATGCATCGCCACAGGATTGGGTGCCGTGTTGAGCCAATGTGTCGAGGGTGCTGAACACCCCAATATGTATCTGAGCCGGAAACTGCTGGACCGTGAGATGAAGTATGCTGCGGTGGAGCGAGAGGCCCTGGCGATTAAGTGGGCTATTACATCGTTGAGGTACTACCTATTGGGGCGGGAATTCACTCTGGTGACAGACCATGCCGCTTTACAGTGGATGTCCCTTCATCGGGAGTCGAATCCTCGTGTCACTAGGTGGTTTTTGGATCTCCAACCATATCGTTTTAGCGTTACTTATCGTAAGGGTTCCTTGCAGGCCAACGCAGATGCTCTCTCCCGGATTCACGACCTCTCGGTGCAGGTCGCCCGACCGGATGGGTCTGGGCTGAGGGGGTCATGTCACACACGTGCGAGTTGGAGGCAGTCAAAGAGCCCAAAGGTGAGTGAAATCTCGCGAGACAAGAATTTATCACGTGGTACTTACCTGAATCTCTTTCTACCTACAGAAAACTGGAAGAAAAATAAACCCATCCATTTTCAGTTCCAAAATGGCGCGATGACATCACTTCCGGTTCCCATCCAATGACATCACTTCCGGTTCCACACTCAACTACTCCTGTCTGCTCACGATGGCGTTGGTTCCGTGGTCCCGCCTCAACCGTCACTTCCTGCCAACCATTTCCTCTCCCATCATCCCATCTGTTATTTAAACGCCATTTTGTTACCATGTATTCATTCATTCTGTACTGAAAAGTCATTCTGAATCAACCATTTTTCACTTTGTCTGACGACAATATATGGGGACGATCCCCAAATCTTTTCTATTTTGAAAGACTCTTTATTTATTATATATATATATATATATATATATATATATATATATATATATATAATATGGCCTACTGCAAAGTACAGTATATTCTCGGCAAACCAAATTAAATGAAGTAAAGAACTAATCAGCCTCTCTATAGGTATTCAGTTGGTTCAGTCTTTCTATAATAGTTTCCAGTTAATAAATATTAAAATATGCAAAAATAGGAAAAAGAAGCAATACAATGTTGTCTTTTACAATGAAAGGCAGTAAACAACAATCACTAACCATACATACAGGATATTAAATAGTATCCACTGAAGTATATAGAACATAATATACAAAGTACAAAGAACATCTTCAAATATCCATATGGTCATGTCTTAACAAATTTCCAAATTAATCAAAACCCACTAGACGGTAATTCACCCAGGAATCAATTTTCTAACATGCTGACTCAGTTTATAGATGCAGACTTATTATCGTAATAAGAAAAACAATATTTAGGCATCTTTACGGCACTTGGGGGTAAGCCACTGATAAAAGCAGACTTTAATAGCGAAACATGCTTGCTTTATTCCCCCTTACTGGTATTTCAAATGTCTCAACCTCATCTTTCTTTTGCCTCCAGATAAAGTTTCTCACCAGTGACAGAAGTCGCCATCCTAAATGCAGAGGCCAATAAGTGGAGTGAACTCCAGGGTGTTAATGTGCTACCCAGTGCCAGTTTCAGGCACAAAGCAGCATAGGTAAATGCCTAGGATGAAAATGACTGGCTGCAGTAGGCTGGCACCCTGCCCGGGGTTTGTTTCCTGCCTTGTGCCTTGTGTTGGGTGGGATTGGCTCCAACAGACCCCTGTGACCCTGTAGTTAGGATATAGTGGGTTGGATAATGGATGGATGGATAGATGGAGAATGACTGGGGTTGCATGAACACCCCTTCATCTCCATTTCACTGATACACACTGTAACAAAATGCCACTCATCTTCAAAGTGGTAGATGGACACCTTTTTCACTTTCTGCACTCCCTAACCCACTACTTCCTGGGGATGTAAAAAAAAAAGGATAAAAACATAATAATAATAAAACAGTTTCTGCTTGTTAACCAGAACAGTCCCCAATAAGGGGTTGTAGCAGCTGTCAAGGAGCGCCTTTTTTAAACTCCCTTGATGTACAACTCAGAGAAATCAAGGCTAGCAAAATGCACACAAAGTTACAGAATAGTACCCCAGAAAATGATATACTGTGCAAAGCTTGTCATTTTTATAATTAAATAGATTAATCAACAAATGAAATAACATAAATAATGAACTCTACATTTGTAGCATGTTGAGTGGGTTTAGTCTTTCATTAGGTTTTAGGCCTTATAAGCAATAGTTATAGTATCAGTTTATGTAATTTTGTTTATTTTTATACTTTGCTGTTAAATTTTGTATGTGCAATATTTTTCTAATTTCAGTCTTGTATTATTTATTTTAAGACTACAACAAAGACTGTTTTTTAATACATAACTGAAATTTGCTGTTTCAAATTTCTTACAATAAACTGGTTGCTAATGGCACAGGATTCCAACATCTGTGAGTATACTTTGTCTTCACAAAACACTTAGGCTACATCCACACTTTTGCGTTTTCATTAAAAATGCAGACATCTGACTTTCATCCACACTTCCCAGGGTGTTTTTAACCCCCAAATATGGAGACTTTTGAAACGCTCTCTTGAGCTGTATAACTCTAAAACCATCAACTTGGCATTGCAATGTGTATGGGAGAAAATGCAGACTTTTGAAAATGCAGACTCTATCCATACTCTGGTTTGTTCATATTTATGTCCCTACCCTGATTTTATCCTGCTCATTACAATGTCTCACTCCGTAACTGGTCACCCTTCATGGAAGAAAACCACGACCGACAACGCAGACACTGAGGAGTTGCTTTCCATGGTGCTTGTTGTGTTTGCCTGTATACATCTAAGTTGCATTTTGTACAGTTTGAAAGTGTGGTACAAATGTGAATAAGGCAAATTATTTACCAGTGTGCTTAAAAGTCAGTGTTCTAAGTAAAAATTAAGAAGCCTGGGCAGTGGCTGATGGTTCAATTGCATCATTGCTGAGCATTACAGCATACTTGGCTAGTATTCTCTTTTCAATTTATCCATCCATCAATTCATTTTTTGCGCCTGCTTTTTCCATTAGCGGGTCACAAGTAGCCAGAGCTATTCTAGCTAAAATGAATCATAAGGCAAGAATGAACCCATGACGAGCCAGTGCTCCACCATTTGGCAAATTCATTACCATGCTCACTTACTTTCACAGATGTGGATCAAAATGGGCTAAGCAAAGATTGAACTCTGGTTTCTGTTAAGGTAGCAGTACTAAACATGAAACTAGCACTGTGGTATACTTGTCACATTTGTACTCCATGTACTGTATTTCTTGATTTTTTTTTCCTGCTGTTTTTGCAAGGCAATACAAACATGATTCCTGATCAGTCCTTCTAGAAACCTCCTCAAAAATCTAAAAGTCTCTTTAAAGTCTCTTTATATGTTTTATAGGGCCTTATGGAATCAGTTTTATTTCTTCACACTTTGCACTTTTCTGTTTAATTAATTTTTTTTTTTTTTGGTTTCACCATTTTATTTTTCCTCGATTCAGATTTTTTTTTTTTTTTCTTCACTGTATGTAACAACAAAACAAACAATAATGAAATGGAACTTTACATTCCTTTTAATGAAGAAGCACACTAGCACAACTGAACCTTATTTTGCAGTTCCATTCATCAGGTAGGAGCCCATATCCTCCATGATGCTGTATGCGGAGACTGCAGTAGGACAGTGAGTGTCCTCCAGAATTGTAAAAGCTGTTACCAGCTTGATGCATCCTTCTGAGATGGAGGTGAACTTCACTTTTAGGGTCTAGGATATTTGTTACAGCCTGTGCTGATGTGTTCTCAGCCAGAGAAAACTCTTTGCAGAGGTGAATATGTTCAGTGAGGTACCCTACTGATTCAAAACAGCTATTCCACCTTTTGTTTCCTGCCTTGGGGGTTCCTGGCAGGCTTCTTGGAAGAGGGCAGACTTTGTCCACATCACTAGTGATACAACTTCATTAAAGTATTTATAGTGCTGTCAGGTCTCTCCCACCAAACTGAAGACATGGTACAAATAGGCTGAATGTACAATTTTAGGCATAACCCCTTTTAAAACTTCCTGGTTTGCTTTCAGACAGTATGGTGCACTGTCTGTAACCACTGCTAAAATGACATTAGGAATCAGCTGGTTGTTGTGAAGGGATTGAAGTGCTGCCTGTGAAAAGGTGGAAAAGTTGCAGCTGTCTATAAAGATAAAATCTGCCAAAAAATACTGGTCTTCAGTACCATCCATCCATCCATTTCCCAACCCGTGGAATCCGAACACAGGGTCACGGGGGTCTGCTGGAGCCAATCCCAGCCAATACAGGGCACAGGGCAGGAACCAATCCCGGGCAGGGCGCCAACCCGCCGCAGGACACACACACACACAGGACAATTTAGAATCGCCAATCCACCTAACTTGCATGTCTGGACTGTGGGGGGTAACCGTAGCACTGGGAGGAAATCCACGCAGACATGGGGAGAACATGCAAACTCCACGCAGGGAGGACCCGGGAAGCGAACTGCGCCTCTTTAGTATTCGTAATTGTAATTATGTAAATTATTTCTAATGATTCTTAAACCTTTAATGTTTACAGATTGAAAACGTGCATCATTGCATCTGTAGCTTCATCTACTGAATATCTTAAAACAATTAATTACAAAGCAAAAGCAAACTAATCTAGAAGATGCTAAATCCAGGAATTAAACAGAAAAAAGTAAGAGAGACCCGCATCGTTGCATCGATGCAACGATGGGATTGTTGCATCTGAGGAGAAGCCTGCTCTTCCGCCCAGGTTTGTAGGTGCCGTGTTTATAACGGATGAGTCAAATGTGAACCTTGTGTGCCTCGTCACCGCGAGACAAAACATTTATTAAACACAGAAACATAGTTGATACTTTTTAAAAGGGAACCCGTTAACAACCAGTGCCGTTCACTATTTAACATTTTCTACGCGAAAGACTATAAATATCGGTTAAATATAATTTCATGTACAATCAGAATTGCCTACATAAAAGAATTACCATACAGCCAAATGTTTACTCACCTATCACTATCCTGAGAACTGTGTGGTCTTGGCTATCAGTGGTTTCAACTACAACATAAATTTTGTTGCCAATAATCTTTCGAAGAACGGCGTCCGTATGTTGTTCAAAGACATGGGTCAAATGAGTTTGATGAAGACTACTCTCATTTTCTGGCAGCGCACCTCCTTGTTTCCAATGCTTAATAAAGAAAGGACGTATTTTCATCATTTTTTCTAGCGGTATGTCCCGACTCGCATGGCCACCGAGTCCTCCACTAAATGGTGTCTTGCATCTGATGATTTCTTATTTCCTCAATTGCTACCTGAAGGGAAGCACTTTTTGATCTTAATTTCTCCTTGTTCTTGAGAGGTTTTAGATTTGACGTGGTCATGTTTTCGTGTCCTGTCTGTGGTATGCTGGCAAAACTTGCAGAGAAGTTGTTGTCCAGATTCGTAAAAGATATCGTAGTGCCCCTCAATTCTGCAGTTACACTCGTGTCTCTTAGTTTTTCCAATGTAATTAGGGTATCCGATACTGCTCGGTTCGACATTTCTGTCTCGTGCAGCTAGCTAATTCGTGTGCGTTTAACGACAGATAAATGCAAGGCTACATTTCTACGAAGGATTGCGTTTGCTTCAAAAGCAACAAATTAGAAAATAGTATATGTAAAATAGAACTACACATTATTCAATCGTTTAATTTATTGGAAAGGTTTGTAACAGTCACCCCTTCAGTCTCTAAATTCCACACATACCTGTTTTTATGAGTTAATTCCGTTATTTCCGTACGTGTTTTCCGCATCTCGGAAGTTTTATTGGGTGAACTGTGTATAAATTGTTATTACTGATAACATTTTAAAACTACCTGTCGTGTTGTGGGTGCGGCGACACGCTATCTTCGCATGCCTCCAACCCCCTCTCCATCCCCGCCCTCTCCCTCTCTCTCTCTCTGTGTTTCACAAACTTGTATTATTTAGCCTTTGTTATGAAATCTCTTTTTAAGTCAGTTGAAATAGTCCTAACCTTATTAAAGGACATAAATTGGTGTATTTCATAAATTTACATCTGGTTTGTGCTTTTGTTTTTCAGATGGCTTCAGAAGCTTGCAAGTTTGGTGTGCGAATAAATGTCTTGTGCCCAATTTTTGTCCAGACGGATATACTTAATGATGTGAAAGAGCCTCGTCTTTTGGGGATACTGCCTGAATTAATTCCAATTACGGAAAAGCTGATAGAACATACTGGAATAATAAAGTGAGTTATTGTTAACACTGTTAATGCAATTAACTTCAGTTATTGTGTAATAAGTAAATCAGTCAAGTGTTTCAAAAACACATCTTTAGTCCAACGTGGACTTGACTCATTGGGACAGCAAACATTTGAAAAAGTGTGTCATTTATTGTGGGAATTGGTAATGTGCTGGGGTCTGTTGTTTTCAAGTGATTTCAAAATGAGTAAGCAGGGCCTAGCATTCCAACAATAACATACTGAAAAGTAAAAGAAAACAATCAGTTAGGGGAATGATTACAAAACTACATGCAGTGACTAGAAAATGGTTCAATGTAACCAGCCTTACAGTTATATTAACTCAATGGTTTTGTAAGCCTTAATAATAAATTTTACTTATATAGCACCTTTTCCATGCTTAAAGCTCTTCACTTCAAACTGAACTATAGGGCATATTCAACATCGGAAACAAATAATATCATCATAAAACACTAAATATAAACTAGCAATGGTATCTAGCAAAGACAAGTATTATATCAATCAAAAAATGTTATCTCTTGCCCTACATGTACTGTACCTTCAGCACCATTCTCTGTATTTTACTCTGTAAAGCTTGCTTCTGACACTCCATTATTTTCAAGAAGCTTTTCTCACCTCCTGTTTTATACTTTGTCTTCAAAGGCAACAGTCTGTGCCTTTACTCCTCAGTGTTTCTCCTAAATTTCCTCTTTTCTCACTTCACCAAAGTCAAACTGATCAATCAGATTACTCTGAGGGATTGGACACAGATGTTAGTGTTTTATTATATAATACACTAGCAAAATACCCGCGCTTTGCAGCGGAGAAGTAGTGTGTTAAAGAAGTTATGAAAAAGAAAAGGAAACATTTTGAAAATAATGTAACATGAGTGTTAAAGTAATTGTTTTGTGTATTTGGCCGCAGCGTCACGAAGTTGTTTTCGAGTGTAGTATTTTTGCAGTGCAAGAAACGCCACTTTTTGCAGACACGTTCACGTAAGCAAAACTCTGCACGCTCTTTAGAGGTCTTGCTTTCTCTGCGCACTGCACTCATAGTCAGTTCATGTGAGCTGCTCGGAGTACATGCATCGAAGCTTTTGAGCTGTGCCTGTGCGATCTTGCGATGTCCGCGGCGTTATTTAATGTTAGCTAAGACCCGGCACTTAAAGTTTCGCTACAGCAAGTTTAACTCCGTTACAAAGTGATCCAAAGTCTCGTTTATACCTCGTGTCTTCTCATTAAACTTGTATCTCGCGAATAAAGTATTTGGCGTTTTTCTTCAGCGCTCTTTGGGGGCTCTTCCTTTTTTTCTAGGTACTGCGGTCACAGTCAGTTCACGTGATTACGTGGGAGGCGTGATGATGTCACACGCAGCTCCGCCCCCCACGGCCATCGGGCTAATATCCATTACAGTAGAGTTGAGCTGGGTGGAAGGGTGGCAATGCGTCTGGGAGTGGTGGAGAGTTTATTGATTAGTTATTGTATTGTATTTGATGAGTATTGTGGATAGGAGGGTGCTTTGTGCACTGTGCAGTAGTAATAAAGTCAACATTTGGACTTTTACCTCGTGTCTGGTGTCTTGGACAAGGGTTCAAGGGGACGATAGCGCCCCCAATCTGTCACAATAGACATATAGATTTATTTTCTACCTGGCTTTGCCTGGAAGACAGATAAAATGTACATTACATATAAAATAAATAAAAAGCAGATCTGATACTTATGACTTCCTTGGCATGGCAGAAAAACATGCATATTTTACTATTATTTAGTATTTAGTGCTTCTCAGCCTATTAAGCCCTTGTAAAATTTTGCTGTGAAACCAAGTGTAAGACTTGGAGAAATGGAATTACATGGATGGATGAATTAATGGAACACATTTGTAGAGCAGTACTATTAATTATCTCAAGCTCAGTAATATTGAAATGTTACAAAATGTGTAGAATGCACCAAAGTTGTAAAGTACAACTCACTCACTGCAAGACAAACAGGCATTGAGCCGCACACATACCCTCTTCATCATTGAGCAGCTCTCCTCATGGATTTCCACAAAGGATCTGCCACCCGTCACTATCATCATTTTGAAGACTTGTTTTTACTCTATCCATTTATGACAAAATCTGTGCTTGAGGTGATTTGCTCACTTAATATTTGGTCTAGACAAAAATTGAATATAACCTTTCTTCTTCAAAATAAAATGAGCATTCACGTAAGAGGGAACAGATTAAAGGGTTACTCAGTGGCAAACATAAAAATCTCTTATTCTTTTTCACACTCTTAAATATTTAAAAATTTTCAAAAATGAATGAGGTCAACATAAACAATGGAAATTGGTGTTTTGTAATTCTTCGGAAGTAAAAATCATGTTTATCATATTGTGTGCAGGAGATATTAAGGTTTAAAGGCCTAAAGATCCAGCAAAAATGACAACATTTAGTAATATTTATATGTATAAAAATGTCAAATTTTATTAGCATATATTCAAAGATAAACTATTCCAGAAATAACTGCAAGGTTTTGTAGAAATAGTTGTAGTGTTTTTTGTGTGATGGGATACAAGATAATGCAGATTCAAAATAAACAAAGTGCCATTTATTCTGATCAGTTTCAATAGCAACTGCACACTATATTGACCTGTGGCAGTCCTCCTCTAGTGGATATGTAATGTTAATAATTTACTAGTATTTCAGCTGATAATGGCAGCCTCTAGTGAGATTATCTCCGTTTTTAGTTTTTTTGTTTATATATTTACACATAGAAAATCTAAAATTTTATTAACCTATATCAGTGGTTCTCAAACTGTGAGATGGGCCCCGTGGGAGGTGCGGCTGTGAAAAAAGAAAACAAGAATCAAAAATATGAAAAATGCATCTATTGAAACCAAAACAAATCAACTTAAACTACATTCTGATAACTAGAAAAATAAATATAGAGTTAGATAAATGTTGATAAAAGTTCAGTAGGTATAATAAAATATGCATCTATGATATATCATTAATTAAAAACGAACAAATTGGTATTACTGGGCTCCATTCAAAAAAATGTTAGGGGGGCACGATTAAAACTGTTATGAAAACTTGGGTGGCAAATACTTAACGGTTGAGAAACACTGGCCTATATGCCAACTGGCCGTTCCTCTAAGAGACATAATGAGAGTGAGGCCAGAGAGGACTGGGAGGAAAAAAGGTAAAAGGTTTCTGGGATGACAAAAGCTAACATGCTGTATTGTCCCAGGTTAGAGCAGGGAGAGACAGGTTGCCACTTTAACAGAGCAGGCAATATGGTTTATAAATGAGAGACTTGGGAGAGCTACTACTTTATAGGTAACAGAAGGCTGCATGATGTGGGCACATAAGGGGCTGCTAAAGAGAGTTCAAGTTTTGTGCCCCCTATCAAAATTAAGGCTACCCTTTAACCCAAAATTAATTCCATGGTATGAATTTACTCTAGAAGAGTTGTAAAGTCACTTTGAGCTTAGTAGGACATTAGGTCAGGAGTGGAGTTTGGACAAAGACTCAACTGATGGGAGAGAGAGAGATGGCAGTTGGAAATTGGTGTGCTCATTGCTACTGTGATGAGTAAGTGTTAGCCACACCACCAAGAGGAAGGGGATCAACACAGCCGAGTCTATTCTTCAGAATTATAATTTGTATTCCCTCCCTAGCAGTTTTTTCTTTGCTGTTTTAACTTATCTATTTGGCCTTCTTGGAATTAATCAAGGCAAATTCTACAAAATAGCATTTGTAGCACTCCATCCATCCATCCATCCTCTTCCGCTTATCCGGGGTCGGGTCGCAGGTACAACAGCTTGAGCAGAGAGGCCCAGACTTCCTTCTCCCCGGCCTCTTCTTCTAGCTCTTCCGGGAGAATCCCAAGGTGTTCCCAGTCCAGCCGGGAGACATAGTCCCTCCAGCATGTCCTGGGTCTTCCCCGGGGCCTCCTCCCGGTTGGACGTGCCCGGAACACCTCACCAGGGAGGCATCCAGGAGGCATCCTGATCAGATGCCCGAGCCACCTCATCTGACTCCTCTCGATGCAGAGCAGTGGCTCTACTCTGATCTCCTTCCAGGTGACTGAGCTTCTCACCCTATCTTTAAGCCCAGACACCCTGCAGAGGAAACTCATTTCATCCGCTTGTATTCGCGATCTCGTTCTTTCGGTCACTACCCATAGCTCATGACCATAGGTGAGGGTAGGAACGTAGATCGACTGGTAAATTGAGAGCTTTGCCTTACGGCTCAGCTCCTTTTTCACCACGACAGACCGATGCAGAGCCCGCATCACTGTGGACGCCGTACCGATCCGCCTGTCAATCTCACGCTCCATTCTTCCCTTACTCATGAACAAGACCCCGAGATACTTGAACTCCTCCACTTGGGGCAGGATCTCTCCCCCAACCCTGAGAGGGCACTCCACCCTTTTCCGGCTGAGGACCATGGTCTTGGATTTGGAGGTGCTGATTCCCATGCCAGCTGCTTCACACTCAGCTGTGAACCGATTCAGAGAGAGCTGAAGATCACGGCCTGATAAAGCAAACAGGATAACATCATCTGCAAAAAGCAGTGACCCAATCCTGAGTCCACCAAGCCGGACCCCCTCAACACCCTGGCTGCACCTAGAAATTCTGTCCATAAAAGTTATGAACAGAATTGGTGACAAAGGGCAGCCCTGGTGGAGTCCAACTATCACTGGGAACGGGTTCAACTTACTGCCAGCAACGCTGACCAAGCTCTGACACCAGTTGTACAGGGACCGAACAGCTCTTATCAGGGGGTCCAGTAGCCCATACTCCCGGAGCACCCCCCACAGGATTCCCCGAGGGACACAGTCGAATGCCTTTTCCAAGTCCGCAAAACACATGTAGACTGGTTGGTCAAACTCCCATGCACCCTCCAGGATCCTGCTAAGGGTGTAGAGCTGGTCCACTGTTCCGCGACCAGGACAAAAACCACACTGTTCCTCCTGAATCCGAGGTTCGATTATCCGACGGACCCTCCTCTCCAGAACCCCCAAATAGACTTTTCCAGGGTGGCTGAGGAGTGTGATCCCTCTGTAGTTGGAACACACCCTCCGTCCCCTTTTAAAGAGGGGGACCACCACCCCGGTCTGCCAATCCAGAGGCACTGTCCCTGATGTCCATGCGATGTTGCAGAGACGTGTCAACCAAGACAGTCCTACAACATCCAGAGCCTTGAGGAACTCCGGGTGTATCTCATCCACCCCCGGGGCCCTGCCACCAAGGAGTTTTTTGACCACCTCAGTGACTTCAGTCCCAGAGATGGGAGAGCCCACCTCAGAGTCCCCAGGCTCTGCTTCCTCATTGGAAGGCATGTTAGTGGGATTGAGGAGGTCTTGAAGTACTCCCCCACCGACCCATTAACGCCCCGAAGTCGAGGTCAGCAGCGCACCATCCCCACCATATACGGTGTTGACACTGCACTGTTTCCCCCTCCTGAGACGCCGGACGGTGGACCAGAATCTCCTCGAAGCTGTCCGAAAGTCGTTCTCCATGGCCTTCACAAACTCCTCCTACGCCCGAGTTTTTGCCTCAGCAACCACTGAAGCCACATTCCGCTTGGCCTGTCGGTACCTATCAGCTGCCTCCAGAGACCCACAGGACAAAAGGGTCCGTAGGACTCCTTCTTCAGCTTGACGGTATCCCTCACCGCCGGTGTCCACCAACGGGTTCGGGGATTGCTGCAACGAAATGCACCGACCACTTTACAGCCACAGCTCCGGTCAGCCGCCTCAACAATAGAGGCATGGAACATGGCCCATTCGGACTCCATGTCCTCCACCTCCCTCGGGACGTGGTTGAAGTTCTGCCGGAGGTGGGAGTTGAAGCTACTTCTGACAGGGGACTCTGCCAGCCGTTCCCAGCAGACCCTCACAACACGTTTGGGCCTACCAGGTCTGACCAGCATCTTCCCCCACCATCGATGCCAACTCACCACCAGGTGGTAATCAGTTGACAGCTCTACCCCTCTCTTCACCCGAGTGTCCAAGACATGTGGCCGCAAGTTCCGACGACACGACCACAAAGTCTATCATCAAACTGAGGCCTAGGGTGTCCTGGTGCCAAGTGCACATATGAACACCCCTATGCTTGAACTTGGTGTTCGTTATGGACAATCCGCGATGAGCACAGAAGTCCAATAACAAAACACCGCTCGGGTTCAGATCGGGGGGGGCCATTCCTCCCAATCATGCCCTTCCAGGTCTCACTGTCATTGCCCATGTGAGCATTGAAGTCTCCCAGCAAAACGAGGGAGTCCCCAGAAGGTATGCCCTCTAGCACCCCCTCCAGGGACTCCAAATAGGGTGGGTACTCCAAACTGCTGTTCAGTGCATACGTACAAACAACAGTCAGGACCCGTCCCCCCCACCCGAAGGCGGAGGGAGGCTACCCTCCCATCCTCTGGGGTAAACCCCAATATACAGGCTCCAAGTTGGGGGGCAATAAGTATGCCTACTCCTACTCTGCGCCTCTCACCGCTGGCAACTCCAGAGTAGTAGAGAGTCCAGCCCCTCTCAAGAAGATTGGTTCCAGAGTCCAAGCTGTGCGTTGAGATGAGACCAACTATATCTAGCCAGAACCTCTCGACCTCATGCACTAGCTCAGGCTCCTTCCCCTTCAGAGAGGTGACATTCCACGTCCCAAGAGCCAGCTTCTGTAGCCGAGGATCGGACCACCAAGGTCCCCGCCTTCAGCCACCACCCGACCTCCTTGGCCCCTCTCATAGGTGGTGAGCCCATGAGAAGGGGGACACACGTTGCCTCTTTGGGCTGTGCCTGGCCGTGCCCCATGGGTGCAGGCCCGGCCACCAGGTGCTCGCCATCGAGCCCTACCTCCAGGCCTGGCTCCAGAGGGGGGCCCCGATGACCCATGTCCGGGCAAGGGAAAATGCCATCCAAATTTTTTATTCGTCATAGAAGGTCTATTTGTAGCACTAGTAGTGGTATTGTCACAAGTACAGTGCAATTCTAAGTTGTTTCTCTGACCGCACAACAAGTCATCACTCTTTAGTGTTATGATAAACAAGAATGTGTTCAAATAAATTGGCTTACTTCAGGTGCTCCATAACCCTGTTTCCATTCTGTTAGTTCAGTTATGCTTTCAGTTCATGAAACCTTGTGGAAAAATCCTGATTAAAATGCTAATATATAGTTATATACACGGGTAGCACGTTGCTGCAGTGGTAGCACTGCTGCCTCACAGTTCGGAGATCCGGGTTCGCTTCCCGGGTCCTCCCTGCGTGGAGTTTGCATGTTCTCCGTGTGTCTGCGTGGGTTTCCTCCGGGTGCTCTGGTTTCCTCCCACAGTCCAAAGACATGCAGGTTAGGTGCATTGGCGATTCTAAATTGTCCCTAGTGTCTGCTTTGTGTATGGGTGTGTATGCCCTGTGGTGGGCTGGCGCTATGCCCGGGGTTTGTTTCCTGCCTTGCGCCCTGTGTTGGCTCCAGCAGACCCTCGGGACCCTGTAGTTAGGATATAGCAGGTGGGAAAATACACACACACACTCTTTAACATAAAAAAACTAGTGGCACTCAGAAGCAGAGAGAGAAAACATGACATGTGTTTTAATTAAAACCATCATTGAAAATCATATATATGTAAATTAAAATCATACGTATATATGTAAATTAAAACATTTGCAACTCTGAATTTTTAAAAGTAAAAAAGTGAAAGAAAATTCTATGCTTGCATTTCTTTATGTATTTGTATTGATTTATATGGAATTATATTAAATTTACATATATGACAAATCCATGCAGTTTAATGACTATTTTTTTTTCTCCCTGTTTAGAACTTCAGATGTCGCTAAAGCCTTCCTGCAGTTGGTCACAGATGAAAGCAAAAATGGAGAAGTTTTGAAGATTGAAAAGGAAGGTGCGGCAACATATGTGGATTTTCCATACAGGGATATGTTTAAAAAGCTAGGACTCTTATAGTTTTGTCTAAGGAATGAAAAGTAAGAAATTTTGATACCAATGAAATGTATCTGCAGCATAACTATAAGAAGGCACCTATGAAATAGTAGTCCTACAATAAAACTACTTTCCTATCCAATGCTTACTTCCCTGGTTTAATTATTGGTGTTTAGTTGAGTGTGTTTTTATGAGGGAATGTCCTCATTAACTTTTTTTTTTTAACAAAACAGTGCTAGTAGAGTTTTAAATTTACATATTGTAATCATTCATCCAGTGCATTTTTAGAACCCCATTCCAATATTTTCAGGGGCTTCAAGGGACAGTATACTCATGTGTCAATGTGCACAAGACAGGAATCTGTGCTAAATGGGATAGCAGCGCCTTCCAGAGCTTAGATAAACATGCAGGTATAGCGCGCAAAAAATGTTGCTGAGTCATTTTAAATCTTTATTAACAATGAAATGACCCCCAAAACAGGAATGGTTTAACAGGTGGAGTCCACTGACATTTTTCCCTCCTCATCTTTTCTGACTGTTTTTTCACTAGATTAGCATTTGACTACGGTCAGTGTCACTACTGGTAGCATGAGGCCATACCTGGACCCTACAGAGGTGGCACAGGTTGTCCAACTTCTCCAGGATGGCACATCAATATGTGCCATTGCCAGAAGGTTTGCTGTGTCTCCCAGAACAGTCTCACTGGCATGGAGGAGATTCCAGGAGATGGGCTGTTACTCTAGGAGGGCTGGACAGGGCCGCAGAAGGTCTTTAACCCATTAGCAGGATCAATATCTGCTCCTTTGGGCAAGGAGGAACAGGATGAGCACTGCCAGAGCCCTACAAAATGACCTCCAGCAGGCCATTGGTGTGAATGTCTTTGACCAAACAATAAGAAATTGACTTCATGAGGGTGTCCTGAGGGCCCAACATCCTCTAGTGGGCCCTGTGCTCACTGCCCGGCACCATGGAGCTTGATTGGCATTTGCTACAGAATACCAGAATTGGCAGGTCCATCTCTGGCATATGCTGGTGCAGTGAGTCCTGGGTTCGCCTTGGTGCATGACAATACCCGGCCACATGTTGCGAGAGTATGCAGGCAGTTCCTGGAGGATGAAGGAATTAATACCATTGAATGGCCCTCACGCTTGCCTGACCTAAATCCAATAGAACACCTCTGTTTCGATCCATCCAATGACACCAGGTTGCACCTCAGTCTTTCTAGGAGCTCAGATCTGGGAGGAGATCCCATCCCCCAGGACACCATCTGTCATCTCATTAGGAGAATGCCCCGATGTTGTCAGGTACTGTATGCATACAAGCACATGGGGGCCATACAAACTACTTAGTACAATTTTTGAGTTGGTTCAGTGAAATTTTGGCAAAATGGATGGCATTATGATGCTCACACTGTTTTCTTCACTACCAACTTTATGTGAATAAGGCACACAGCATAGATTTGCGTCGTGTAGCGTGTCTTTTCAGGCATAAACAATTAATGGTATGTCAAAATGTTTTGTGGATGGGAGTGGATCAACATTTCTGAGACCTTTAGCTTTCATTATTTTCAGATATTGTATGATGGACACAGGTTAGCTGGTCATATGTTGACTCATTTTATATCTCATTATTGTTTGGCTATTAATTAAATAAAAAAGAAACAATTGAAGAAACTGTGTCTTAAATAGCAAGTCAATTACAATTAAAGTAAAAAGAGTTAAGAGTTAATTAGCAGCCAAAACTGGTCACTACTTGATCGGCGTTGGACACCCCTATATCACTAGGTGGCACCCTACTTTCCTGCTGAAAATGTCAATAATAAATTCAACATTCATCATATTTGTTACTTTTTTCTTGATAATGTAATATAATAGAGATAATTGGTGACTTTATGGCTTGTCCATTTTAAATATTTGGCAAACTTGCCTTCTGTTCCTTGTTTCATAAGACTGAACTGCCAAGTTTTGAATTATATCCTCAATTAAAAGCAATAATTGGCTTGATTTAAAATGGATGAATTATTTTTTTTATTCTTCTCCCAGCTGAGTCAAATGTGGTAAAGGTAATCACCCACTCTCCTATTATTTGAGGTTTATAAACTAGATAGATCGAACACGCAAAAGAGCTTGGGGCCATGATAAAAAATAGTGCAGAAAAATGTTTAATGCAATGAGTAGTAATCAATTCCTGGCTGTAAAACAAGTGTGTGAACCATCACACTGCCAATACAAGTTGTGTTGCATTGGTTATCTGTTCATAGATCACACTGTAGTAATTCATATCATTACTTCTGATCCTGAGCTGCCCCCTGGGGATTGGGCCAAAAGTATAAATGATAAACCTGACTAATAAACGTGAACATGATTATGATTAGATGCAAGTAGATCATAGGTGTTGTGAAACTGGTTATACCTTTTTAGAAGCAGATAAGCCAATGGTGGACAGATTCCACAGATAGCGAGGATTTACTGTAATTCAAGTCTATCATACTATGTAAATCATCACCCTGGGGTTCCTCCATATGACCCTCCTTACCATCTTTAGCCTGAGATTGAAAAGTGCAAAAATTAATAAATACTTTATGGTTACTTCCCTTGACAAAGTGTTTTAGATCTTAGCTCTGCATCTTGTATCTCTAAGGGCCATCTGATCTAGCCTAACCAGTTTATCTAGTATGCTAATACTGTATTTACATGCTATCGGACAGACGGTAAATATGAATTTCCAGGTATGGAATTCCACAGTAATGCCCTATAACTGTAAGCTAGGAGTTGACAATTTGGAGAAAACAAAGCTACACAAAATCTCAAAGTTGTGACGCAAAGTTGAGCTTTCACCTGAGTCAGTGATCAGAAAAGCCATTTTTGTGGTCAAACTGCTTTTGGAGCAAAGTGATACACATTTAATATGTTTATTAAATATGTTCCATATTTTCATAAAAAAAACTCACCTTATGTGTAATTGAGTTTTTTGCAGAATAAGAAACAAATCAAGAGTGACCTGGGGCCTCATGTATAAACGGTACGTATGCACAAGAATGTTGTGTACACCCATTTCCTCACAAACTTTGAGATGTATAAAAACTAAACTTGGCGAAAAGCCACACACATTTTCACGGTAGCCCCCTACCTTGCGTACGCACGTTCCTGCTCAGTTTTGCAAACTGGCGGCTCCCAACATCAAAGCAATGCTACTGTTTCTGTGTCATTTACCTTTTCTTTTCATATTCATATCAATGGCATGGGATTTATCAAATACACCAAAATTAATTGCATGTCGTTTACAAGTTTAATGATTGTAATCATTCAAAATATAAAGGTGCATTGAATGGCCAAACTTTTCCAAATACCATAGCTGCTTTAGTGGTGTTATGGAAGAATTAGAAGAGTGCAAATTTATAGATGATAATGATGACTGGCTTCTAAATAGATTTCGAGCGGTGTGCTGAACTGACACTGGTTTTACAAAGGCAGACTTTGAAGACTTGTGCTGTACCTGCTCCTTGGCAAGTTCTGTCCACTCTCAGGTTTTTAACCACAGGAGCTTTTCAATGTGACCTTGCTGACTGATTGGGTATTTCACAAACATCACCGAGTCACGCCATGCCAGCTATATAGGATGGTACTATCCTCTTGTCATCCAGATATATAAGCTTTCCTTACACTGTGGCTGAACTGTGAAATATCAAAGTGCAATTCGCAGCAACAGCTAGTTTTCCAAATGTAATTGGAGTGGTCAGCAGCATGCACATTGCTACTGCAACAGCGCTGGACAAGTTACATCAGCCATGGATGAATCACCAAAAGTATGAGTTGGCATTACATCATATATAGCTGGAGAACCTACAAAAATGTCAGCTCCGTACAGTCACAGGTGCATTTTACGAGTGCAGCAAAAGGCAAGCATTTCTTCTAAGGGTGAGTCACCTTAATTAGCCATGTAAAGAGAAGAGAATCAATCCATTGTGCTGCTCTAACCCTTCAGAGAATGCATTTCCACTGTGCTGCTTTAATGTGCTGCCCTATAGTCCACAGAAAATGTGTTGCATTGCGCAGGCATGTAGTGTCCTGCATAATGTGCCACAATCGTGGCTTTCCCATACCTGAAGAGATGCGGTATTATGAATCTGACTCTGACCCACCAAATGATCAGCCAATTCGGACAGTGTTACAACTTTGTTTGAATGTAATTAGCATAATGTAAAAACAGGTAATCAGATTCAGTATTTATTTTTTAACAAATTCATTTAAATTGTCATTAATATCACATAGTGCAGCCCTTATATTACTTAGTTCATTGACCACATCTCTTACAGCATCCACTATTGCATTTCTTGACTCCAGAATAGTGTTTGTCAGCACACGAGGCAGAGGTGTGTGTGCAGCCAGCATCTGAAGAGGTGCTCGGCACGGCACAGCAGCACCATCACCACATGGAGTTGCATCATCAGCACGGGGGTCAGCATTTGTAATATTGTCCGAAACAGAATAAACAGGCGGGTGGGCTGTCTCTCACCTTTTCACATCAACTTTGACATCTGACCCCTTCTTTTTTATTTTGGGAACTGCGCAACTTTCTGAACTTTTGAGTGTCTCTGCCATGCTGTATCACTTGATAGCTTCCTTTTCTTGCTCATACCACTGCTTAACCCAACAAATAGTACATTTGTCCTTGCCTCCACTTCACATTCGCTGAAATTCTTTATATATTGTGATTTTGCCATTGTCTTTTAACAAAACAAATAGAAGGTGATATTTATATTGATTTGCATATTAAAATAAGCAAAATTCTTGGAGTGGGGCTGTGGGCACATGCATGTGTGTTAAATTTCACGTTCATTGGGATTTATAAAGGGGAAGTGCATGGAACTTGGCGTACGCACAGTTTTATGCATCTGGAGTTTTTTGTGTGTATTCACACCATGTTTTAGTGTGAATTCTACTCACAGTGTTATAAATGAGGCCCCTGGTGTTTCTCTGAAACGTCTGATTGGAAGTTCATGTGAATGCAGTGAAATGGGATGGTAAAAAATGTCACATGTTGGAGCAAGTGAGCCTAGTATTAGGGCCAAAATACCTCTACCAGCAGCTCTATTTCTTTGGATGTGCCAGTCTAATTCTATATTCTATGACTATAAATTATAAATAAAGTTCAGATCTACATTATATTCTCCCACAGTGGTAGAATATAATCAATAGTAAATTTCCCTGGCTTGTAGCCACTCTATTACTCCAACCAGTCTTTCAATCCAATAGATAACTCTTCTGTTGATTGCAATGCATAGCTGAAAGCAGAGCTATGCCTCAATAATTTGCACAGGCTAACTTGTTACTTTTCTTATATAATGGGCACAACACTGTGGCATTACATTCCTCTGGCATTATCATGAAGAAGATGTAAGCTCCACACAGTGCCAGAATTCTAACCCAGTATTCTGGATCTAAGAGGCAACAGAGCAAAGCATTGGGCCACCATACTGATCGCAAATTTTAAGTACAATGACCAAAAATGTCAAAAAACGCCTGCAGCAACAAATACAAAACTTGTTTCTGCTACAGAGGCAGGAAATGTCTCTATTTCAGACACTTTTTGGAGAACTTAGTGAATGAAACCATTCATTATAAAAAAGGCTTTGGCAGACACTGCAGAAATAGCAACAGATATTGTCACGAGTGCTAATCCACAATAATGTACCTACACTGGGTGTGCTGCTCATGTTTCCACAATTAGACGGTAACCAGTGTTGTTTACATGCTAAGACACCGGATCTTCAAGCTATAATATCAGTGGTTCAATATTTACCTCTGGCTAACTCTCTGATCATGAGCAAGTTAGCTGTGTTCCAATTAAAACCTGTATACAGCACTGAAATTGTGTTTATTATAGGAAGCACTATATAAAACTAACATGTAAAATAACTGTAAGAAACGGGAGGAAGTGGCAAGCACAGAAGGCAGTAGAGAGCAAAAATGTCACAATGCCCTAGTGGGCACAGTGGCATCTGGATTAGTCAGACTTCAGAATTCCAAGACCTTCCTACAGCAAAGCTTGGAGACAAGAGAGGTATATACTCATTCAGGAGGAGGCTTGGGCAGAGACTGAGGAAGAGTGTTCCAGCAGGATAGTGGGCATGTTCAAACAAGGTGCTTGAACCAACTGGGATCATGCAGTTCAGTAATACATCTGGAAGGCAGAGCCATTATGGATCAAGTCTGACATCCTCCCCAGCCTTTCAAACTTCTTCTATTGAGGTCTGGCAGATTCACCAGCATGCCAATTACGCTAGAAGAGAGGATCCCTGAAACATATCCTAAGATCTTGCCCAAAGGCGTAGGCAGAGGGTGAGGTATTGCTAGCATCATAACCAAATGCTAAGGGCAGTGGCATTTGCCATTTGCAAACAAATCCTCCAAAGAAAGTAACATCTAGCTAGGCTGATCATTCCTTTTTTTAAAGTTAGGGAGAAGCTAAGGTAAAACCTATGGCATCAGGTGGCCTGCTGACAACAGCAAAAGAATGTTAGCTCCAGGCTGACCTAAGTAGACACTTGGAATTTTCAGACACCATTTTGGCAACCACACTTAAGTCAAATTTGGTCCTTACATCTCTAACAACTAAGCAGGTGATTTTGCTGGAGCACACCGTCTCTTGGGAAGACTGAATTGAAGAAACAAACAAAACAAAGTAGACCAAGTATGAACAGCTGGTGGTACAGTGCCTGAGCTAGCATGTGGAAGCAGGCTATAGGGGCTTCTCAGGCTAGTCAAGGCTAAACCCTGGTGTAGCATGCTACCTAGACATAAGCCCCCCGCTTGACCATCCACTATTGAGATACCAGGGAGAAGGTGTTTGATGATCAAATACCAGAAATACCCTGAGACTCGGGGTTCATCACTGATTATGTGTCCAAGTTGCACCACAACCTTTCTGAAAACATATTTTCACTTTGTCATGAACGGTTATTGAGTGTAGATAAATTGGCCAAAATGTCAAATGTTTCTATTTAAAATTAAATCTATAGTACAATAAAGTGTGCAGAAAGTGAAGGGTTCTGAATACTATCTGAATGCACAGCCTTGTACACTTCATGTTAGCTGAAGTACACCAGAGTCTTTACCTTACAACAGAGAGAATAAGACAATATGGATCTGGCAGAGGCCTGAAAAAAACTCCAAAGCAGCAAGTAGGAGCAGGACATCTCCAGCTACGACTGATTGTGCCCTAGAAAGATCACACAGGAGAATATCTTAGAGAGCTAGGCCTTTAGCATCCACTGCAAGATCAACAGTGTAGGAACAGAAAGTGACATTACACAGAGCTCTGACCTGGAACATTTGTAGCCAAGGATGGTCTCCCTGGATTTTCGAAAAGACTCTGGGGCATGATGAAGAAATTATTCTGATTTGAGATTTTAAGTCCTCTCAAGAAATTAACAAAATGAACCTGGGCACGAGAATGATTCAAAGATCCATTGCCAATTGGGGGAAGTTGGCATGTGAGTAACATCTGAAGGAGTGTCATGTATCTGGAACTGTGCAAGTGAAATAACCACCCCATTGAAGATTGAGAGAGAGAGAGAAAGATCTTTGGATATATTTAGGCAGGCCTGAGAAAGGCACTCCCTATACAGTAGGTATTTATCTTATGTTTGTGTGCATCGTGTCATTCGTATTATTATTTATAACAAAAGCTCTCAGTCATGTCATTAGTTTGTAAAGTAACAGAGTAACACATACTGCAATACTCTGTTTGAAAAAGATCTGATATGGACATTGCTATGAAAACGTCACATGTAAAATATATTTTGTTCAGGTAACAAAAATGAGGAAAATGATGACAATATCATCGAGAATGTTAAGGGCTGTTGTCATCTTCTAAAAAATTAAGACTGAGGGCTCGAGAGGCTAAGGCGGGGCTTTACAGAAAGGGGTAGGGAGGGATTCTTTTGTTTTTAGTGTCAGACGTCTAGTAGCAAGAATCTGCCTTCCTATGAAAAGTTCGCATCGCTTTAATCTCCGCCAGAATTTGACGATCGATGTAAAGGTTCTTTGATTTTTTTTTTTTCGAAGATTTTATTTGTTCTGCGGACCGAAATGGACTTGAATGGGAAAGTTGCTCTCGTAACAGGATCCGCGCAAGGACTTGGGAGAGCTTTCGCCGAAATTCTACTTAAAAACGGCGCAAAGGTATCTTCGTTACTTTAAATTACTTTGGTTATCTTGCGAATTGCTTAAGGGTTTCTGATTAAAAGGCATTTTGTTAATTGTGCTGGATTTGTGTAAGTTGTGCAGCCTCGCCATTTGATTATCAAAGTTCTGGCGCACATGAGTCGTTGCTTGTCTCGCCATGTCTGCATAAACGTAGTCCATGCGGGTGGTTAGGTTGCATAGACACTTCAAAGCGACCGGGTGAGTGTGTCTTGAGACTAGCTGGTTCAAACAGCGAATGAATGAAAATATATTTTTCTCTCTTCTGACATTGCATACATATTTTCTTACTGCTGAAAGTCTGATTCTACAGGGATAAACTCCTGCTTCCTGCAACCCTCATAAAAATGCGGACTCGAGAACATAATATATATGAAGAATTACTCGGATGTGAAGCAAGCTGCACGTGAATCGAAAGCTCTGACATCCGTCTAAGATCAACGGACTGCATATGTGCTTTGGCAGCAGTGCCTATATTTCGATTTGCAGATGTTTCCCTAATGTGCATAATGTCTTCGCATGCTTTTCCTTGGCATCCTTCAAAGCACAATATCCAGAGCGAAGTTGTTCTGAAGTGAATTACATTATTCAATAATGTCATTTAGCGTAAATTAACGTTATTAATTTAAAGTACGTGTTATGAATGGGAGGACTTTAACGCTGGAAGATATATACTATGTATAGTAACAGGAAACTGGTATATTTTCACTTTCAACTTACATTCAACGACGAGCTCAAGATGTCGGGGTTCAGTTTTATGTAATGAAGGTGTCTGGAACAATATTGAGAGGGGGTGAAAAGTTCACATCATAGCACATCACTTTAATTTAAATGCTGTGCATAAACACTTCTCATGATTTGCAACCTAAAGACAGAATGGACACAATATTATTGAGCGCTATCACTGTATAATTCTTCCAGTTGCCACATTGGTCAATTTTGCCTCTATATTACTATATCAAATTTAGCAAATGCAGTTAGGTCCATAAATATTTGGACAGAGACAACTTTTTTCTAATTTTGGTTCTGTACATTACCACAATGAATTTTAAATGAAACAACTCAGATGCAGTTGAAGTGCAGACTTTCAGCTTTAATTCCGTGGGTTGAACAAAAAGATTGCATAAAAATGTGAGGCAACTAAAGCATTTTTTAACACAATCCCTTCATTTCAGGGGCTCAGAAGTAATTGAACAAATTAAATAACTGGAAATAAAATGTTCATTTCTAATACTTGGTTGAAAACCCTTTGCTGGCAATGACAGCCTGAAGTCTTGAACTCATGGGCATCACCAGATGCTGGCTTTCCTCCTTTTTAATTCTCTGCCAGGCCTTTACTGCAGAGGCTTTCAGTTGCTGTTTGTTTGTGGGCCTTTCTGTCTGAAGTTTGGTCTTCAACAAGTGAAATGCACGCTCAATTGGGTTAAGATCAGGTGACTGACTTGGCCATTCAAGAATTTTCCACTTCTTTGCTTTAATAAACTCCTGGATTGCTTTGGCTGTATGTTTTGGGTCATTGTCCATCTGTATCATGAAACACCGCCCAATCAATTTGACTGCATTTAGCTGGATTTGAGCAGACAGTACGTCTCTGAACACCTCAGAATTCATTCGGCTGCTTCTGTCCTGTGTCACATCATCAATAAACACTAGTGTCCCAGTGCCACTGGCAGCCATCACACTGCCTCCACCGTGTTTTTCAGGTGATGTGGTATACTTTGGATAATGAGCTATTCCACACCTTCTCCATACTTTTTTCTTGCCATCATTCTGGTAGAGGTTGATCTTGGTTTCATCTGTCCAAAGAATGTTTTTCCAGAACTGTGCTGGCTTTTTTAGATGTTCTTTAGCAAAGTCCAATCTAGCCTTTCTATTCTTGAGGCTTATGAGTGACTTGGACCTTGCAGTGCACCCTCTGTATTTACTTTCATGCAGTCTTCTCTTTATGGTAGACTTGGATATCAATACGCCTACCCCTGGAGAGTGCTGTTCACTTGGTTGGCTGTTGTGAAGGGGTTTCTCTTCACCATTCTGCGATCATCCACCACTGTTGTCTTCTGTGGACGTCCAGGTCTTTTTGCGTTGCTGAGTTCACCAGTGCTTGCTTTTTTTCTCAGAATGTACCAAACTGTAGATTTTGCCACTCGTAATGTCGTAGCAATTTCTCGGATGGGTTTTTTCTGTTTTCGAAGCTTAAGGATGGCTTCTTTCACCTGCATGGAGAGCTCTTTTGACCGGATGTTGTCTGTTCACAGCAAAATCTTCCACATGCAAGCACCACACCTCAAATCAACTCCAGGCCTTTTATCTGCTTAATTGATAAGACATAACGACAGACTTGCCCACACCTCCACATGAAATAGCCTTTGAGTCAATTGTCCAATTACTTTTGAGCCCCTGAAATGAAGGGATTGTGTTAAAAAAATGCTTTAGTTGCCTCACATTTTTATGCAATCGTTTCGTTCACCCCACTGAATTAAAGCTGAAAGTCTGCACTTCAACTGCATCTGAGTTGTTTCATTTAAAATTCATTGTGGTAATGTACAGAACCAAAATTAGAAAAAAGTTGTCTCTGTCCAAATATTTATGGGCCTAACTGTATGTCTACTACTTTGTGTGTAGCTATCAATAATGGAAAGAGAAGACATAACTAAACACCAGTCCTCATTGTGTAGTTTACTGCTTAATCTGGATAAGTACTTTTATAATCTTGTCAGCAATCTAGTGTTTTTTCATCAGTTTTTGATTTGATTTCATGCACTTTATTAATCCCCAAGGGAAAATGGTCTTTTCACATGACCTTTAGAGATCAGAGCACAGGGACGGCCATTGTACAGTGCCCCTGGAGCAATTGTCAGGTTAGGAGTCTTGCTGAAGGGCCCACCCAACAGAGCAGGATCCCTTCTGGCAGTAACAGAATCTTACTAATCAAAGAAACCCAATAATATCCACAAACCTAATTATAATAGGCAGCCGTGGTATGAAATGTCTGCTGTCTCATAATGTACTTGCAAAACAAAAAAAAAAAGTTTTAATGTTTTGACATCATCCTTGAACCCTTCAGTACACACAAAAAAGTAGTTTGTTAACAATCTTTAAGTTTTTGTTTCCCACTGCATGTGCAAAGGTTTAGGGTCATCGTGAACAATTTGCAGCATGATGCAATGGGGGAAGGGTTCCTTATGCAAATATATGGAAATATAACAATCTATATGTAATGTATAAAATAGAATTTCTGTATGTCTGCGTGATCCATATAAATCCTAAACCATTGAACTGATCTGGACCAGATTTTTTCATAGTACTCTCTAGATCCATATGGACATGACATGGTACCATGAAACCTGGACACCTCACCCCCTCCCCCTGATTTCATCCCCTTGACACATGAAAAATGGAGGTAGTTTCTTTATAAACACATTTTAACCAAAACTGGTACCTGGGGGTTTTCTGAGTTGCAGATTATGTCAGAAATTTTTTTCAATATTGAAGATGACAGATCCAATATGGTGGACCAAACTTTTTGAACCTGAAAAATGTAGGTATTGTGTTATGGGTCATTAGTTTTTTTTAATTTCACAACTATTTTATGTAGAGAAAAGCCAAGCAAAATGACACCTTTTATTGGCTGACTAAAAATATTACAATATGCAAGCTTTCGAGGCAACTCAGGCCCCTTCTTCAGGCAAAATGTTGCCTGGAAAGCTTGCATATTGTAATCTTTTTAGTCAGCCAATAAAAGGTGTCTTTTTTTTATTTATTAATTTTATTACAATCAATACATAGCAATCAAGTTTTTACAAAAAAAAAGAATTATGTTAAGAACAGATCGATCCCCACCCCTGAGAGAGAGAGCAAGCCAAACGGCGTAAAATTTAAGGCTTGTAAAAATACCTAAATTAATAAATTCTCTGTGCCTTATAAACTTATTTTAAAATATTACTGATTAGATCCTGCATGTTTTGAAAAAAAGTCTGTACAGATCCTCTAACTGAGTATTTGATTTTTTCCAATTTTAAATAGTATAACACATCAGTTTCCCACTGACTTAAAAGAGGAGAGTTTGGGTTCTTCCAGTTTATCAGAATAAGTCTGCGTGCCAACAGTGTAGTGAATGCAATCACAATTAGTTTGTCCTTCTCCACTTAAGCCCCTCTGGAAGAACCCCAAACACAGCTGTTAATGGGTTAGGAGGGATTGTGAGTCCAAGGCTGTCTGAGAGGTAATTAAAAATTTTTGTCCAGAATAATGTTAATTTGGTGCAGGACCAGAACTTGTGACCTAGTGAGGCTGGGACTTGGTTGCAACGTTCGCAGGTTGGATCATGCCAGGTGTCATTTTGCTTGGCTTTTCTCTACATTCATAATGGCTAACACGGTACAACACCCTAGTACTACAACTATTTTATTAAAATATTTCTTTCATCAAGTGTTTTTATCCTTCACACCATCACAAATAAACATTAGAAATGTGTTTTAGCTGTCTGTCTCGGCCTTTTCCCTATACTGCCCACTTTACACCATAGTTTGCAATGAATCCAAAGGTTCGCTTCTGTACTGATTATTAAGATATGAATGTAGGCGACATTCAGGTCATCGATACTTCTCTCTTTAATGCTTCAGATCAAATGGTACTCTCATAAATAGTAAGCAAGCTGTATTTTATCCCATTGAGTTCTTAAACTCTTTGGAAACAGCTAGAATCTTCCCACACAGGTTAATCTTGAAATACTGAAACACCAAAACTGTAAAATGGAACAAGTCTATCCATGAAGAAACACATGTCAAATATGATAAAAGTGACAATTTTAACTGGCAATGCTAAAGAAGGAGATGTGTTCATTGCACATATTCCTGTCGTACCCACTGACAAGTCTTTCAGTTTTAAGCAACTGCAATATTCAATATGACTTACACTTGCTATGACTATAAATAAGGTTCAAGGACAGTGACTCAAGGTAGCAGGCATTAACTTAGAAAGTCCATTCTTTTCCCATGGTCAACTACATTATATGTTGCTTGCTCCACAGTGGGCACGGCAGAACATTTATACATTTACACACCAGAGGGAAAAACCAAAAATAGTGTATATCTCAATGCCTTAGATTAATTAATTAGCCATATTGCAATAATACATGTAGGTGCTCAGTATGGAAGAACAAAATGTTGCCCTATATAAATTTGTAAACTTAATATCACTGAATTAGTCGGAATATGTTTTTGTTTTATTTTCACAAATGCTAACATTCGAGATATTAGAAGCCCCATTAACACCTGGTATTTTAAGCTCGTTACTCATAAAATAACTTTGCACATGAAACAGTTGATGATAGCTAAAACACTGCTTAAAAGTAAATTTACATGCGTTTACCTTTCATTGTTTTAATCATTTATTATATTTTTGTACTGTGAAAATATATGGTTAATGTAATGCATTTTAACAGGATTTTTTTAAAATGTGGAATACCAAAGGTAAATGCACGAGGGCTCAGAGGAAAATATACAAATTCTGCACAGAAACTGACTGGCCCAGAATTTGAAGCGTCTCTCCCGGAGCGAAGAGACTGACGGACTTAATAATGTGTCGATGTGCTATTTAGGTTACAATAATATTACATGTAGTTTATGCTGCTTATTGTATTTATCCTGTTAGGAACTGAATCAAATTTGCAATTTGTTGACACATTTTCATTTTCATTGTAGAAATGAGGAATCAAAACCATATTGCCTGCGGCTGCTTCAAGATCAAAAGCACATTTAAAGGAAATGCTTTAGAATGAGTGTGTGCATGTAATTTCCTGGCTCTTGAAATGTAACTTCACAAAAAATACATGTAATCACTCTTTAGATAAATTTACAGTGTAATTAGTGCAAATAACAGTATATACATTTTAATCTACACCTAAATCGAGTAATTAAATTTGGGAGGAATTTGCATTTTATCTCTGCATTTAAAATGAATGTCCACAGAATCATTATTATTTCCTTATTTTCTGTGCTAGGTTAGGAGATGACAAATTGCTTAAACAGTTCCCCTCGAGATATGCAACACAATCTTTACAGTAGCTCTATGCTAATTTTAACAAAGTTGAACTGCATGGTGGTGCAGTAGTTGGAGCTACTGCCCATACTGGGTTCAAATCCTTGATATATTTTACTTGTGTGAGGTCTACAAGTCCTCTTTGTGTCTGTTTGCATTTTGCTCTGGGATCTCAAGTTTTCC